>NW_016690254.1:561752-630335 GCF_001604755.1 Lepidothrix coronata | reverse complement strand
AAAAAAAAAAAAAAAAAGTAGACTGCCAAAATAGGCATTTCATTATGCAGGGTCACAGTGACTCCCAGGAGAGCCAGAGGGGTTGGAGTCTGTGTTGGCCACTGAAAGCTCTCTTACTTCAATTAATGGAGTAGAAGCATTAATAATCACTAGATACCAGTGTCCTGCTGAAAACAGTGAGAGGTTTGTTTTCTATGAGGCAGACTGGACCACTCAGTGGATCTTGCAGATATTTCAGGGCAGTGGGGGATGTGCAAAGCCCCTAAACTGTGTTTTCCATTCTGGGTTCATGAGGGAAGTTTGATGTTCTATTTTTCTAAATGCAACCCCTTTTACTTTGCCAAATGAGACTGATACTTAACTAGGAGTACTTAACTACTCCTATCCTCTTTGCCCAGCCACACACCATTTCTTTCAGATTTCCCTATTGCTGGGGCAGTTCCAGCCTTCTTACACTGTCTGCTTTAGTCCTCCCTCAGATCTTCCAGTTTTAATAGTCTTTCCCAGCCATAATTCAAGGTCTCCTTTTTCACTGGCTCCCACACTGTACTCCCTCCCACACAACTGGCGTTAAACTCTGGCCTGCCCAGGTTGTCTATCTCCTGAAATAAATGTCAGGCTGTTTCCAGTCTGTTCCTCAGTTTAATTTCTTCATTTTCCCTTGTCTTCTCACTCTTCCTTCCTCATTTCCAACTAAGAGACCTATTTCCATAGTCTTCACCAAGGAAGTTGAAAGTACTCCATCCTCTAGAATGGAGTACTGGAAATAGCTTGTATTTTTAACAGCAAGACAGTGTCAGATCTCTTTGTCTTCAACCTGAAATACTGATGTTGGGGATGTACCTTCAGAGAATGACTGAGGTCTCAGAAGTGCCCATGGTTCATGTGTGACCTGTGGTTTTCTAACAGTTGCAATAGTTTCCTGGTGTAGATTTTGTAGATTTGTACAGAGGTTATAAGGATTGTGTTTCAGGGATAACCCACAACTTAACGCCAAAATTCAATTATGTTTTCCAAAGCATACGGGCATTAGAGTTCTGAAAACAGGGGGTTACCACGGAGTTTTGGCAGGTATTTTTTACATGGTCTTGTCCTTGGCAGTAGGTGAACTCTGTTGGCTGAAGTTTTCCAAAAAAGATTTTTCAAGTTCAGCCAAGTCATCAGAAGTTTTGCAATATTGGGACCCTAAAATGGGACAATCAAGTAATCTCAGTAATTGTTGGTGTTTCCAGCAATACCTATGAAACTCATATATGTTGTGCCAAATTCTACTTCTCAGGAAAGTGGTCACACTACCAAGCCTGAGTTCAAGAAGCGTTAGGACAATACTTTCAGGCACATGGTGTCATTCTTGGTGTGTCTTGCTCAGGGCCAGGAGTGGGACTCAATAATCTTGATAAATCCCTTCTAACTCAGCATATTCTATTGATTCTATGATAATTCAGGTTTACATTTATCCATTTTTATAATGATTTAAATAATCAGAAATACGTGATGATGGGAACAGTGGAATAGCCATTATATCTGATAGCTAGGGATATCAGCCAATGATGACAGATTATATTTATGCAGAAATGTTCATAAGAAGAAATGGTTTGTCTGCTTTAAAAATCCCTGGAGTTATTTGTTTGAATTCCATGAATATTTGCAAGAGATATTTTAGATCTGGACTTACCTTTACAGATGTAAACTTCAACAGTCATCCCAGAGCTAGGAAAATCTGTTGTCATGCCTGTAAATAGTATCTGCTGATGCTATTTGTTTCCTAAACGAGTAGTTTGGTGAGAAAGAAAACCATAAGGCCAATAATGGATTTTTCTACTTTTAGTCTCAAACACATTATAGTCAATACTACTTAAAACTGAGATGAAAACCTGTTTTATAGGTTGGAAGTGCTAAATTTTGTATCAAGTGTGGACAAAAAAAGCTTTCAAATTGCTCAGAGTTATTAACATCATGGAACACAGCATATGAGAATTTCTCATCTTCACTCATTAAAACTCTTTCTCCAAGGTGTCTTTCAGGTCAGACTTCCTGAATGTGTTTGCAGAACTTCACATAAACGCACCTGTTGACTGACACTGCATGCTGGGAGCATTTTGCATTATCATTCACCTAGAAATTTAATTGCCTTAGATCATGACTTCCTAGGACTCATAGTCACAATCAAATTATGGTAATCTTACAAACTTCTGTGCATCACTTAAGCAGCAATAATGACTCATGTATGGCCTTAGCCAGTGGCAAATACGAGGGCTTTTCCCACTCTGAAAGTGTGTTACCTAAGATAATGTGCCTTGCAAGTGGCTTGGGATCATGAACCTGTGGGGCATTGCCAATTATTTTGACTCGACTGATGTTTTAAGAGGCTTTTTATACCAAGTTATGTTATGAATCTGAGCCTGTTGCTCACTTACAGTCCTGTGTACATAGTAGTCTCACAAGCCTTTAAAACATTACTCCAAAAGATAGGCATTATATGATAAATTAACTTAATGAGAACTTTGGAAAATCCTAAATAATGTATCTGAAATTATAGGTATCTCATCTGTCTCTCTGTAGATGAAAAAAAATTCTACTAATGACTTTGACCTTTTGCTGACAGTTTTTTTTCTGTTGACTTGAATATTGTGGGAGTGGCAGCATAGTTAAAGTTGGAAATTCCCACCCATTTTTCCAATGTCTCTCCCAGTAGACCAACAGATGTTCCTCATTAACTTTAGCAGATAGATTTCTTGTTGATAAGTCAGGTTATTTTTTTTATTACATGGAGAAAGCTGGGAAGTGCCTTGCTACGAAGTGCCTTGCTTTTAAAAAACATCTCCATGCCCCAGGAGTTTTTGTAGAATTTCTGTAGAATATTGTAATTTCAAAGGATAATGATAAGTCTTGTTGGTTGGGTCTTCAAGATTATATAGAAGTTCTAAAATTACATGTAGAACATTAAGTAGTTCCTTGATTACCCAAATCTCTGTGTGTCTGAACCTCTCCTTGATTTTATTAACTGTAAGAGGCCCTACAGCATCCCTTGCCAAATTATTTGAAATTTTAATCCATTGAGGATTTTGCAAAAAATCCTGAAGTCATATCAGGAGGATGTTTTTGCTTGAAACAGGTCCTGCACAGTCTTCTCAGTGCGTCTCTGATCCCAGCTGTGACTTTGCATTTTTTTGGCAATTTTCTTGGCAATGAAAATGTTTCTTAACCAAAAAGTGAATTTTGAAAGACATAACTAAAAATTTTTTCTCCTGAAATCTTTCATAAAAATACATACATTTCTGTAATAGAATTTAATGTTTTCTGTCTCCATTACAAGTGGGTCACAATGAATGACCTGCCTGTAGATGAAAGGCTGTTGTCACACCTATTGCATGTTTGTGTATTGTTCCTCTGCCTCATCTGTTATATGTAAAGAATTCCGATTGTACTGGGGCTCCTGCGTATTACAGAGACACATAAACTATTATTGCTAATGCTTACCTTTAACTTCCTTCCAGAAGTTTCACTGTTTCCATATATTTTCACTGTACCAACAGAGATGCCATCACATCTTGGCAGTATAAATTACATTCAGGGTAACAGAGTCAATGCTTTGGCCAATTAATAAAATTACACTATTGACGAATGGCCAAAGAAATTGCAATATTTGATGCCTAATTACTATCCAAACAACCATAAATGAGAAATGGCAGTGAATCTCGTATTAAAATATGGCAATGTGGACACATGAGGACACAACACTGCAAGTTCTTGGTGTCAGGGAAGTTGAAGATGTGACTGATCTTCTGCATGTGCATAATTATCATTGCATGTGCAAACTAAACATTATGGGTGATTTGAGCCCACGTCTGACAAGGTGTGCACGTTCCTCAGCCAGACAAAGGACATGTTAACAACCTGTCAGCATTTAAGCAAAGTGACAGTCACAGCTAACACATGAGAGAGGTTTTGTGTGCAGAAACATCATGTGGCCAAGAAAAGTTGTCTCAGCAAAAAATTGATGTGTGCCTCCTCAAATCAGCCTTGTCCTTGTCATACCACTTTCTCCTGCTCTGAGTGTGTCTCTTTAGATTCTAGATTCTGTGCTCTCCATGACCAGGGCTTCCAACTGAAGGATTCCCTGGTATCTGACACAGGTGGCCACACTCTCTCCTGGTGTCTAGGCAGTTGCATGGCAAGCATAAGCAATAACAACCTGTAACAGGCCTAGTCCTAATCTTTGTTTTTACTGACATGTAGCTACTCCTTGTCGTTTGCCAGACAGGGGAAAACCTTCCTCAAGAAGCTCATAAATCCCTCATTTTCTCCAGGTTTCTTACCCCACGATAGGTCCCTGCCTTCGTGAGAAAACCTGTGAGAAAGCAATTTGCTGAAAGGCAAGTATCTGTAGGGATGTGGGATCACTTAGTGCTGGTTACCACCTCGGGCGTTCTGGAAAGGCTCTGCTACACAAGGTGCATTTCAGAGATCTGACTGTGTGCTAAAACAGTCCTGCATCCCTGCCTTGTAGCTCTGGGAATGTTAGGCAGGTAATTAAGAAATCACACAGCGCAGGTGTGCCAGGTGAAGTTTGGTAGCTTGCTTTTGATCTAAATTGAGATGCTCTGGGGATTTAACTTCTTAAACAAAAAGGGCATAAATAAATAATCAGGATTTTTTTTTTTAAGGTTGGAACATGCAGACTATAAAATTTTGTCTTGGATGTACACAAGTAGGCAACGCTAGAAGATTGTTTAAGGCTAGGACTTTGTTTTAAATGGGGGTGTTGTTTTCATTAACTTGGGTCTGATTAGTTTTTCCACTGGGAATTTCCCCACTGATATAAACAGGAACAGTGTTTGGTTTTGGGGAACTAACTCAGGAGTAAGTTATGAAAGTGTCTTTAAAACAGACCTCAAAAAACCAACAGAACAAACCAAAACCTAGAGTATTAATTATAACACAGGAGTCACTCAAAGCATTTCTTTTTAATATTCATAATTGAAAATGAGACAGCTTTAAAGTCTGTAATGAGTCCTTCAGTGTACTACACTCTAGTTAGAGCATTATTTCATAGCTGGAAGCCAAGAAACAGACTGACAATCAATTCTTAAATTATTCTAAGCCCACACAATAGCCTCTTGCCACAAAGTTTCGGCATGGTGCCTATTTTGCTACCATGTGGGTGGGTGAGATTGGGATAAACAAGAACACAACTGCCCACTTTTGATTTTTTCATCTTAACTTACACTCAGTCTCGCACAGATAGTTTCTGTAACTTTGAAATGTTTCAATGCCTCTCTCTTTTTCCACAATTCCCTGATAAACCTGAGATGGAAAGTAACATAAAAATGGGTCTTGTAGTTTTGAGTTTGAATCAAAAAAAGAAATGCCAGGAAATAAGAGTATCATTTTGAAACATTTATCCTGATTCTTTGGTTTTCTGAAGTAGGAAAGCTTTCATATACTTTCTCCAAACAAATTGGGTAGCTATGTCTGAGCTATCAGAGTGCCCTTAAATTACTTCTTTTGATATCTTGGGGAAGAAAGATAGTGCAGGTGATGTCATAGGACTCCTTCCAGCCCCACTGTGTGATGTCGGCTCCTCTCCTTTGGAAAGCCAATTGCAAGGGTGGGCATCAGCAGTGTGGGTCTGGAAGGGGACTGATACAAAGCAAGGGCAAGAGCAGGAGCAGCACTCTTGCAACACTGCAAACATGCTATAGACAATTTCCAAATTGTTAGTTTTGTCTTTGATTTTAAGTAAAGCAACTGACCAATTCACATTATGGGTTGAAAGGTCTCTTCATTGAGACTTGGATACTAGGTGTAGTTTACAGCCTGAAGCACAGTACTGGGGGAAGCTGAGGCTGCAGGGTAGCTGCAGTAGTGCAGTAGTGCTGTAGTACCTGGTTTTAGAGAAATGCCTAAGTCTGATGGACATAGGAATGGGTGGAGGAGTTGGTCTGGAGCTCTGAAATCAGGGTTCATTTTGCAAAGCTTTCATTCTAGTTTGTGTCAGATGAAGAGAAAAACTGAAGTAGCAGAGACCTGCCCTAAAACCATTCTTTCTTTTTTTTGGTAACGTTTAGACCACTGCTTTAACACATCTCCAGCAAGATTAAAACAAGATGTTAAGTTCTTTGCTGTGTAGAATCCTAAGGGGATAATCCATCTCTGTACAATATTATCCTACCCTTGGCTGATTTGTTTTCTACTGAAATATTCTCTACTGTCACCCATTAGGCTTATCACAGGAACGAGGTTCTTCTTTCACTTTTATTCTTAGGAAATCTGGAGCATGAAGTGGTGTTTCTTCTGTCTCCCTCATTCCATCACTTCCTCCTCTTCTCAGCATTCTTCTAAAATCTGCAGACAAAAATAAAATGTTTTTATTTATATGCACTTCAAAAAATTATTTGTTTCTGAAAGCTAAAAAGGGATTTTCCCCCCTAAATATTGTCTGGAATGAAACTCTGTTTTCTGTACCAGCTGTAGTGCAGAAAAATTCTGCCCCTTCATATCATCCTCTCTTTCATTCAGCAGAGTACAGAATTTGCCTTTCCTCCTTTTTCACTGCTCATCAATATTTCTCACATCACTTTCCCTCCTGATTATATGATGAGTAAATTAAAATGAAAGGGCAGCCCACTTTCAGCTAACACCTCAAGTTTGGATTTCTCCCTGGATGGTGGATTCCCCTCACTGGGCTGTTGAATTTTGTCACTAGAACAAAGATATTCTGGTGTTTTGACGTTGAGGATATCTGGAATATTAAAGATAACATGGGAGTAATGGGGAAATCTGGTGTCTGAGTAAACTCAGCTTGTACTTCACTGTTGTCCCGAGCGTGAGTCCCTCCTGCAGTGTTGCAGAGGATTGTGCATTTACCACCCTGCTCCTGGTGTCATGAGGGAATAGGTAGACAGCATTGGAGCAGTTCCCAGATATGAAGACACTCTTCTCCCAGAACTGAAGGAGATGCTTTCTTTTAAGAAGACTAAAAATATATAATAAAATTTCTTCCCGTTTCTCAGTAACAATAGAAGAAACTGGTGAAACCAGTCGGAGGACCTCAGCAAAAATGAGTTGGGCACACTGGATAGGAATTTGACACATCTAAGAGTGTTATAAGCCTATTTAGACAGATGGTGCTGACCACTCCCACGATCCAGGTTAGTGGGTTTCAAGGTAGCTTGGGAATGGAGCTGTAGGGAGTAGCTGCACTCTGGCTAATAAAGGCTCTCAAAAAGCTGTGAAATGCAGTCTCACTGATGACCTACAATGCTCCTATGTATGCTGAAGCCTGGATACATGGACACAAATGATGGGTGCAACTAGGAAACCAATACTGTCCTTATTGCTGCTTTCTCCTGTTTTGGGTGGTTGGGTGTCTTACTCTTCACAGAGAAGGCTAAAACAGCCACTCAAACATGCAAAGATGATGTGTGTTGCAATTGACCCACTCATAAAAATGGGCAACCAGAGGGGTTAGTCCTATAGTCCCTTAAAGAGCCAAATGCAGGGACAGGCAGATACTGCTTCATCAGTAGCACATACAGGTTCCCAGGAGTTCATTGTTTAGGATCATGGATGGAAGAGTCCCAGAAATGACAACTGAAGTCAATCATTGCTTTCATTGTGTAACCCAGAGAGTGGAGCCAGATATCATCTTTGGATCTGACTCATACCAAGATCCTTCGCACCCTCACACCAGTCTGTTGCTGCAGTGGCAGCGTATTAATTGCCAGGGAAATTTCATTTCCTGTTCTGCCTAAACAGTGAGGGCTCAAGCCTTGCCAAATACAGTGGGGACTCTCCTTGGTTTCAATGGACTTGCGGTCTCTTACATCAGTAATAACGCTCAGCAGTTGAAGGGAATTAATCTCCCATTTTACAGATATCAAATAGAATCTCAAAGAGCTTAGTGCAACTTCATGCCTTCACTGCAGCCCTAATCGAAGGTACTATTTCCCCAAATCAAAATGCCGTTTCGAGGATTGCATAGTCTGGATCTGAGTTTAAAACTTACTTAAGTATCACATTTATAAACATATGAAATGAAGAGGCAGATACTAGGATCTATGGCTCCTTAACATTTGCATGCATATATGCATGTTACTGTTTGCAAAAATATTTGTGCAGTATGAAACATTAAAGAAAACCATATAATTGTTTTAAAAATGCAACAATTGATCTTTTGATGTTTTAGCACATAGTTGAGTTTCTCCTTTTAAGTAAGTACTATCACCAGTGTGCTCCTTTTCTTTATTACCTGGGCAAATTTGCCATTTGATAAAACAAAAAACAAATAAACAAAATTACCAAACAAAACCCACAACAAACCTGTTGCTGATTTATAGCCAAATCTCCCCCAGGTAAAATACTTATTTTCTTCTGTTTTGAAAATGAAATCTTAATCTAATTAGATCTTACAGGAAAATAGTTCTGATATGTTTTCTGTAGGTAAAAGGGCTTGCTTAATGTGCTTTGTTTATGTTACTGTTTTTACAGTAAGTAATAAAATTTATTAGGGCTATTATCCATTTATAGAATCTGTTTGACAATGGCTTTTTAATGAAGTATAAGCTTCTCTGGACATAGGTTGAGAAAACACTCTGTTACAATAACACAGGCTTTGTCCATAGGTCTCTGAAACATGGGAACATAGATTGATCTCAGTCATATGGTTATTTTGGTTGCAGACCAAGAACTACGGCTTGTATATATTTGTTTCTACGCTGTGATTTCCCTGCTTTCTCCATCAAAACACTGTGGACATGCTTGGAGTTGTACCCAAGAGTGCTCTCTTCCTGTGGACTCCTTTTAGTGTCCACAGCTCAACAGCCTGGCAGCACAGCACCATGAAAGACCTAATACACAGGGCAGGTGAGGACTTCAGAGGTGAAAGCTTATATTTAGAATTACATGCAGAAAAGACTGAAAGTAGGTGCAGGTCCCTAAGGGATGAATCAGTGTAGACTTTGGAAGGAGCCAAAGGCACAAATAGCAGAGGTCACATCTGAGAGGTCGTGTCTTCTTGGCCATTGGTGTATTGGATAGAGAGACCACAGTGCTCACCACGCTTGTTGGGACACTGTCCTGGTATTGATTCAGTTGTCATATGTTTCCAGTTTTGAAAACTCGGACTGACAAAGGAGAGAAAATTGTAGAGAAAGGGCCAGTTGGTATGTGCCATTTGATTGGATTATTTCCCTGCCTTTACACAGACAGCAGAGAGAGGAACCTTGCTGATGCATGGCACTATAGTCTCTTTGGATACCAGACACTGAAGAGAGAAGTATCTTCTCTAAGTCTACTACACCAAGACCTGCAGGTATTCCTATATCCACTATTTCCTTTGTGGTTTGTTTGCTGAGGAGAGTCTTACATAGATCATGAACGTCATTGTACACCATTCTCTTGAACCAGATATCTGTTTTAGATGACCTCTAGACACATCTACAAGTACTTTCAAACATTTCAAACATAAATCATTCTATTAGAGTATTATTTATTGGCTACTTTTTGTAATTCTTATATACCCTGTAATAAACTAGTGATCTAGATTGACTACTGAAACAATAGACAGTGACAACCAACAACATCATATCCTCAGCAGAACACTCCTACCTAGTACAGCAGGAAAAGAATTATGCAGCCATTTCCATAGAGGGATTGGGAATGTGGCAAGGAGTTTTCTGCAGCTGTTAGGTGGAATACTGTATCTTATATATATACACATATATGAAAATTGTCAGCCGCTGGGTGTTTGTTAGATTGATGTCCTCTTCTTAACATGAATGCATAGAAGGTAGACCATGTGATTATGCAGGTATGCTAATTATCCTTCAAAGAGTTGGAAGGCTTTGACGTAACCTCTGTGTCCCAAATGTGCTGGTTCCAGCACTCGCTAGAGGGAAGAATAAGGACTTGAATCTGCAAGCCTTTCCCATGTGACAATCTGATATTGTGCCTTATAAAATCTGGCAAAATTGTAAGTGACAGTAACCTTTATAAGCACTAAAATGACTTAGCAGAGTTTGTTTTTTTTTCTGATAAATAAATTCTCTGATGTACCGTTGTAACATGCAGAGACATGCATGAACTATTGTAAGTACTCCAGTTTATAAATGCTTTGCAACAGGCCACAACAAGCTGGAATCATCTTTTAAGTATTTTAAAATTATTTTTACATGTCTTTACAGCATAATACATCTTATAATAAAGCAATTTCTCTGATGCATATTAATTATTATACTCCAACTGTATCTACAGTGCAGTTACACTTGACTGGGAGTGGGAAGCCTGAATTGGCCTTACACCAATTTATCCACAGAGGAGAGTCCATATTCATGCATCTCCATTCCAGAGCTCTTAGGTGAAGAGAGTACATATCCATAATCCAAAAATTCTACAGTTCTTTCAGTTATTTTGTTTGGAACAGATGTCCACTCTACTCTTCCTATCCCATCAGCATTTTAACTTGCATTACTTTTACCTTGTTTTAGGTTGAATAGATGTTCTTGCCAAGAAGGGAGTCACCTAGTTCACTAGAATTGATTCAAGAAACATTTTTTTTTGTCTAAGTCCTCACATCCGTCATGGAAGATAAGTTCATGGATGATTAGTTCATGCCTGGGTCTTTTGGGGGAGAATTATCACATATATTGGGTGTACCAGGTTATAAGGTTTTTCAGATATTTTCCTATAAAGGAAGATGTTAGGACCCTGAAGGCACTTACTGGCCCAGCCCAGCCTCCACCCACCCCTGCCCATGGTCCAGAAGCTCTAATTCAGCTCAGCCTGGGGCTGTCAGACCTTGTCCCAACAATGCCACAGGAGTGAGGGCCCCATCTCCTTCTGCTCTTGATCAGACTCCTTGGATGATCTCACGTCCTGGTGTGTTGGGTGCTGCCAATGGACACTGTTACCAACCCCCAGCTCTACCCAGCACATCAACCCTGCTGGGACTGGCACTGCTGAGGAGGGGTGGGACTGTGTTAGGTCTTGCTCAGCTCCACAGCCCCAGCAGTGCAGAAGCATCCAGATTTTATGGTATTTTTTTGTGAACTGTCTTTCCCCCAGAAAGAATGGCAAGCACAGTGCTGAAATACGGTCAGTAACCTTAAACTTGTTTTCCAAGCTTTGTAGGGACACAAAGCTTCTTTCCCAAACACAGACAGCTATCTTTCCCCCAACCCCTCGCAGGTCTGTGCCTCCTTTGTGTACTTTTAGGTCTAGCTTGTATTACTAGTCTCTCTGAGGCTCATCAGATTTTGTTTTGTGATTCAAGTGGAGTTTCGCCAAAAAGAAATGTTAATTTTAGTTTCTAATCATCAATAAGAACAGGTGTGGCAGGACAACTATGAATAAGTTGATCTGGGTTCTTATCCAATAAGGATATACTTTTTTATGTGAGGTCATACCAAATCCAGACACCTTTTTTTTTTTTTTCCCCTCACAGAAATCCTTCCCAGCTGCCAGCAGACAAAGTCCAATCCCTTTGTACAGCAGAGGTACTGTGAACTAATGTTAGTGTCAAACCTCATTGTATACATTGAAGGAGAAAAATGTTAAGTTTTCAAGATCAATGAAGATCATCTACTTTCATGATGCATTGTTCTCACTAACGGGAAGCACCTGAGAGTCAATCTGGAAACTTCTTTGGCCAGGACACAACAATATCTCTTGGTTGTTGATGCGTGGTCTGGCAGCTGTTGCTGCTAATCTGGTTATCAGGGCCTGCAGGTGTATCTGTATTTACACAACTGGCTTCTAAGGACCTACATTTATCAAGTCATGATTTATACTTTACAGATTGCTTGGGTTTTTTATTTTTTTTTTTTTTAAATATTTTTTATTGAACAGTGCGGATAAGAAGGAATGAGGGAAGCCTAGTCTTATTTTCATGTAGGTTCAAGGTATATTAAATTCCCCTGCATCAGTTTACATTCCTAGATGTTTCTCTGCCTTTGCTGAGATGAGTCACTGCTTAAAGTTGGCGGCAGTGAGGTTTAGGTACCACACACAGCTGTACGACCCACTGGGGCACGGTGCTGCACTGGGTCTGTGCCACATGCTGCTGCTGGATGCTGTGAGAGAGGATTTGTAGCCTATGAATTGGGATCTCCTGCCTTCGTGACCTGATGTGGTATCTCCTCCTGGCATTACCCTGCACCGGGAGCTGTTACAGGGATTGCTGCTGCCAGAATAGACATGCCCACTGCAGTGCCATCAGGTTGCACCTAGAGAGGTGAACTTCCTGGCTCTCATTTCGTGCTTTTCTCCCCTAGATCATAGGGAAGGCAAGGGTGGGTCTGGCAGACAGTGCCCTGGGCAATGGCTTATTTGAGGAGTCTGCAGGGTATACAAATGAATGTGCCTCTTCTGTTATACTGGGATAAGGAATAAAGTCACTGCATGCCCTCTCAAATGCCACTAAGTTTTCAGTAGAAAAGTGGCTCTTAGAACTGTATTTTGGGTTTGCCAGGCATAATTCTGTATCTGCCAGTCCCACTAATAATGAATTGGGTTTGCCAGGCATAATTTTGTATCTACCAGTCCCACTAATAATGACTTCTTCCTTCTCCTGCCTCTGAAGGCATCTTGCTTCAGCCCTAAAGTCAAATGTGAAAGTCTGACTACCAGTTTCGCTAGGTACCTACCTGCTCCACAAATTGAGCTAATGACTTGATTTCCCAAAGAAATGGTGTCTCTTGGAATGTCAGAGCCATTCTGTGATGTAGTTACATGTGTAATGTGAAATTATTCTTCAAAGGCACTGCCTTTTTATTATTATCTTTTTTTTTAGATTATTATTTGGTTTTGATGATAACTGCAATTGCCCTGTCATGTGACCAAATGCTTCTTGTCAGGCAGCTGTCTTTCATGTAAAAGAGATCATATTTTTATTCATTTTATTTTAAGTGACCTATGGACATTTTGATGAGAGAATATGCTCAGTCATAGTCAGCAGAGGAATAAGGCTAGAATTTTTCTAGTTCTCACTAGTCCCCTGAAGTTTCCTCTTTTTCTTTCCCTCAATTTGTCACTGAAGACCCTGGCAATCAAGCAGACCATTAGTTGTGACTCTTCCAAAAATAAATGTTCATAAAAATGAACTAACAGGAGCCAAGCACCAGCCAAACAGAAATATTGCACTAGGTGCTAGAATCCATCCCAATTCATGACTCTGCTCTTCTTAGTATTTAGTTTAAATTAGAAATACTGTCAGTAATTATTCACCTCCATGATATTCCAGTTTATACATGGCTGCAAATTTTAGATGTGAAGAGAACTATTGATTATTTCTGCGATGGAACAAAACATTTGTAATTATCTTGATTGTGGTTTCTGGTGAAGTTCCCAGGTTCAGCCTACTGGAGATCTCAGAACAGCCTTACAGCTGCTTAGCAAGGTGGGAAAACATGTCCTTCTTGATCTTGGTCAAAAAGGTGGCTGCCTGGAGCTTGGTGCCCATGGAGCACAATCCTCTGTATCAGATGGGACTGCCTGTGTGAGAGGAACTACTTCTGTTGCTGCTTAGTCTTCCTCTTGACGATGGCCCTGATTAACCAGTTTTATGCAGTGTGGAGATCAGTAAAGAGGAAAGGTAGAGGATTATTTAGGAAAGGCATTGTTCTCCAAATGTCCTGCCTTTTGGGGACCACAATGATTTCTGTGTTGTAATCTGTGAAGAATGAAGGACATGGAAGCCTTGCTAGCTTTTGTTTTACAGTGCTGGGAGGTGCTGGTGGATGTTGAATGATTACCTGTTTTAAAGGCTGTTGAGGTGTGTCACAGTGTAACAGCCCTTCAACATGGCACTTCTGCAGGGACAATGACCTGGGAGGTATTTCTGGGCAGGGAACAACAATGATTTGATGATGAGCTATTCAGGATATGATTTTGCTTAAGTCATTCTTCCCTGAGCTCTGGCTCTGTTCCAGGACGATGACAGCGGGACAATGTCTGTCGCTTAGCAGAAACTCACTGCCAGTGAGGGGAGTAAAACCATGCTGGAGTCTATGTGGGCAGCTGTAAATATCCTTGAATCCCTGGGTCTGGGGAATAGCTAGAGCTAGGCACCTCCAAAGGTCAATGAAGGGGTGACCTGGAAGACCTACTGAGAGATGAAGGAACTGTAGGCATTGGGAAGAAGTAGGTGCAGTTTTTATTAGAACAAGACTGTCTTAACAGGAGCCTAAGTAGATACTGGGTTTTGCAAGCTTCTACTGCTTTCTGTCAGTTCACAGCACATACTCTAAATTTTTGCAAAGCACTTTTTGCACTGACTCATAACACTCATTGCAAAGACAAATAGGGATAGATCATTGCATTCATTTATGTATAGGATAGACTGCTACTCCCTAGTACCACTGAAATGCCTGCAAAAATATAAATTGTGTACTGACAAAAATACACAAAAGGGGAGAAAAATGTAGATAATATTTTATTGTACTGTTGAGCCCCATTTCCGCAGCAGAGTTCTCTCTTTCAGCTGAAATGGGCCATTACAATAACACATTGCAAACTCGACAAAATTTCAAGGAAAATAAAGGGACATTGTCATCATATTGTCCTTCACTAACAAAAGTTACCTCTACTGTTTAAATAATATCCTTGGTCTTTGGCTCCATGCATTATTTAATAATCTTGGAAACTTCTGTGACCTTTAAGCAATAGTAAACTGTGATTGCTTGACAAACAGGTCAATGTTTGTATAATAGTTGTGTCTTTAGAGGTACAAAAATATTCATCAGAATGCTTTGACTGACTTCCCCCACCCTTCATTTTGTTGGCAGTTTTCCCACAGCATTGCCCTTTGTTAAACATTATTCCACTTCAAGGGTATCTGCAGGACTAGGAAGCAGGCAGTATATTATGGTCCTTGAAAACACAGGGTGGGGGAGGTTGTATGTCTCTGAGACACATTCACACATGGACACATACATGCCATGAGTAGCTGTTACTGTTGGTAAAAAGCATGTATTAAAAAAGTCAGTGAAACGATTTGGTATCTTGTGTGCTAAGTACCTTGGTGTAGATACGTTGGATTTATTCCTGGTTAACATGCACCCTGTTTTAGGGGGATGATAAACTGGTATTTGCTGTTTGAAGGGCACACTTGAAAGCAAGGAACTGAGTTTGAACTTCTGGTTTTATTGTTAGCAGTGTTGGTTGCAGGGCCAGTTAAGCAAACATGTGGGCTCCTGCATGCTCCTTAGTAATACTTAAAGGGAAAGTTGTATTGACACATTCTCTATTACTTCAGTTTGAATTAGGGTGATCATAAAAGTCAGAAGTGGTCTCAAACAAGAATATTGAAGAATGCAATAACTTTGCTCCATGGCATTTTATATGAAAATGTCTGTAGTTTCACCATCGACTGCTTAAAGTTACATGCCTTGGTGATATCTATTTCACACTGCAAAATGTGTGAAATAGCTGCATAAGGACAATGAAATATCAGTTTAACTTTAAAAAAAAATGATTTTTTCTACTGCTCTTCAATATACACACACTAATATAAATATAAACACGTGAATACGTATTATTAAGATACCTAATGCTTTGAGGGATCCAAAACTTGGAAACCAGCTCCACATTTTAAAAGACATCATTGTAAATATTCTGCATGTTTTAGAAGAAGATGATTTTGATAACAGTTTCCCAGAAAGCAGCTAGAAAATTTTGATTTCAAATAGGGTTCCGGGCCAGTCTGTAAGCGTCAGGGTAACCATAATTTTTTGTGCAATTGCCTAGCAGACATCTTTAGGTTAAGAGCTGAAACCCATTTTGTGCCTGGCTGGTGTGTATTATGGTATATCTGAGGTCGAGGTCTGGTTTAACAATGAGGAAATCTTTCTAGCTTGGGGGAGGTTACATATGCACTTGGCATATTTGAACTAAAGCATCTTTATCTGTTGGCTTTTTTTCCAAAGGCGGAAGCTCTCAACCCTTTCAACTTGAAGCAGGGTGGAAGGAGCCGTTGGCATTTTGGTGCCATCTTTGAACTGGATCTCAAGGATAAATTCCTGCCCTCTCTTTGGCTTGCACCACTATTAACACTGTAACTGGGACACACTCTGAAGTAGTTCTGACTCAGTAGTTCTCCATTAATTAATTACTAATCCTCTACCTGAAAATACTGCCAGGTTGCAACAGATACTGATAACTCCTAAGTATTTATTGCATTCAATAAATAGAGGCTTCAAAGAAGCTGCCTGGTAGAGAGCTGTAGGCTTTTTAAATATTTCCAGTGTTAAAGCTGTGAAAGGAAGCTGTAAGGGTTTTCTTATACTTTTTCCTTCCCTTGGAAAATGATCTATTTTAAAAGATTTATCTTTATTTAATCTTTAATTTTTTTAAAAAAATCTTTATCGTGTGTTCTAGGTTTATGCTTTGGCTGAAAACAGTCAAGCATTTTGCCTGGCAGCAAAGCAGAGCCACCTCTTAGCCAAGACAATACACACAGAGGGCAAACAAGAAGTAGTTCAGTTACTTTTGAGATGAAAGGACTTACAGGCAATGCCATAAAAAATAGAAGCCCAACAATACAATGCCCTTCAATAACTGCAAGGGTCTCTTGATGAAACCATTTAGCATTGTTTCAGGTCTTTAGGAGTGTAGCTCTAGCTCAGAAACATGATCCAGATACTGTAAAGTCCAGAGAAAGACCACCTACAAATACATCCGCACTTAATGATTCTGAATCAAATAGTATCCTTATTCAGATAATGGTTAGGCAATAAATTAAGATTCTGAAATGGAAAAAAAAAAAAGTAACTCAGGTAAATGCTCTATTAGAGTTAAAGTTTGGGTAAATTAATGCATGTATTTACTCATTAGCAGTGACTTCAAGCTGCAAATTATATATATATAAAATATATATATATATAAACAATATATATATATATATATACACAAAATACTAACACTATTCTAAATGTTTATCAAAGAATCAGTCAATTTGAGAGGAAGCATCTAAATATTTTTTATGTCCTTCATCTTAATACTTAAAGAATAACAACATTTCCAGGAGGAAATGCCCAAATATACAGCAATATTACAGAACACAGACTTTATAGTTATAAAAATCAGAGTACAAAGTCAGGTTTGGCAGGGAAAAGACTTTACAAACAATTGGAAATGTTGTCTTGAGTGTCACTTTTTGCAATAATCTTCAGTCACTGAGGATGTCAACATTTACAAGAAAATATGGAAAATAGGATAAAGTACATATTAAAGTTAAAAAAGAGCTTGTTAATAACTAGTGGTAGGCTCGTTAGAACAAAAATTAAATTTTATAATAAAGCATTCTTCATCCTCTCCCTCTCCACTGTGCTGGCATTTCTTGGTTTCACCTGCTGTCTTTCCCCATTTTCATTCCTCTCCAGTTTCTACCATCTCTTCTCATTCTTTTCCCCTAATCTTCATCTAAAACTTCACTTTCCTCACTCATCCATGCAGTCTTGTGACTGCTCTGGTTCACCTCAGCCATGAGATGCCTTGTATGGAATTTGTTCATATTCCTTCCTTCCAGCTCCTGTATATCCCAGAGGCTTGAATTTATTTGCCTGGCCTTTCCAGAACTTCTCAGCATACCCTCCTGTTGTCCCATGTTCCCTGACCATGCATGGTCCTGTCAGGGCATTTCTTTCTTATCTTTTTAATTTTTTCCTCTTTCCCCCTGCATTCCACAAATGTAAACTCTTGTTTTCATATCCATCAGAACTACTGTGGTAGAATTTTCCTAAACGCAGCTTTAAACAATGTAACTTCTCTTTTGCACGTTTCGATTTCCTTCCTCTTCTAAATAAAATCCATTTTCCTATGATAATTTTAGTTCTTGGGACAAAATTCTTATCACTTGCTAAAAAAAAATAAAATCAATTATTATTTTTAGCATCTCTGCCTTTAGGATCTCTTGTTTTGATGCTTGTGAAATAGAAGTTAGGGCACTGGTGTACAGAGACTTTCTGATTGACATTTTCATTTTCTCTGTGTGCTTTCATCCTTATGTCTATGGAAATGATAAATGATGCATGGAAGAAGGTAAAACAATCTTTTAGGTCAGTAGATACAGCACTCGCCGCTGTGGTATCCTGTTTAATGTATCTTCAAGTTTGCATTATCATTATTTTTCTTAGTGAATCATAGAATCATAGAATGGTTGGGATTGGAAAAGTCATTAAAGACCATCTCGTCCCAACTCCCCTGCCATGAACAGGGTCAGCTTCCACTAGACCTGGTTTCTCAGGGCCCCATCCAACTTGGCTTTGAACACTTCCAGGGATGGAACATCTACAATTTCTCTATCAACCTATTCCAGTGCCTCATCATCCTCACAGTAAAGAACTTCTTCCTTATATCTAATCTAAATTTAACTTGATCAAATTCCTGGTGAAGCAATGTAAAATTTTCCCAGCTCACAAAAGTGATATGGAACCTAAAACAACTGCAAAATAAGATTTCCCATCTTTACAACGAGTTATGCCAGCATCTAGTGAGCACCATATCATCCCCAAACCCCTATAATACTAGTGGAAAAGTGATCTCATTAAAAGTTTCCAGAAGACTTAAAAGGCATTTTTGACCAAATTAACTAACTCTGAAACAGTGGGAGGATAGCTGGGAGAGTTTTTGAGGGGAAGAAATATGATGTCCTCTCTTCCAAGCTGCAAGTCCCAGCATGTCCTGAAATCTGCAAACCAGTTGTGCTCTGATGACATTCAGTGACCTTGGTGCAGAAACAGTGGTTTTTCAAAAGGAACTGTTGATTCATCTTGTTTAACACCAGCCTTCAGGATTCCAGGAAAATGGGTGCTCCATGAAATATCAGTTATAGCTTTGGTGAGTAACATCCTTAATGTGAAAACCGCTGCTTTTTAAATCCACAATGATTCATACTAATAAATGAATATACCTTAAGCGATTAGTATTTAGCACACAGGATTGCAGAGAACAGCTCAAAACCTACAGCAACTGAATGCTCAGTGGTCCAAAAGTGAGCAGAAAGGCCAATAGATGAATTAAACACTGTACTCTGCACCTTTAGCATATATTGAAATTGACACACACAGTGTCTCACAAACACAAAAACTAGCGTTCTCAATTGTTTTTAACCAATCAGAGAACTAATTGAAAAATCATACCAAAGAAATAAATGCTTAGTATGGGATGCATATGCATCAAGGCAATGAAACCCTGGAAGCAGAGTGTGACATTTTTCTGACCTATCTGATATAAGAAGGTGATCTCAAGAAACAGTAATGTAAAGAAAATGCCTTTTTTTTCCTCTTTTCTGTGTTACTGCAAATTGGTCTGCCGTGAAGGAAAATCAATTGTTATTATGGCTAGTGAGCGCTTTTTAATAACATTCTTACACATGGCTTTTTAGTAAGCATTACTCTAAATTCAAACATCTTTGTAAATCTCTTGTGTGGACTATCTTATAACTTAGATATGATTCAAGTTATGCTTGTAAAATCTCCACTTAAAATGAATCTCTGTGTGACAGGTAATTGGCTGCAGGCCTGTTTTTTGTTATTGATTTAGCTTAATGCCAATGTACACAGGTGTGTTGGCGGGTTGTTCAAGCTTCCAAGGCACCCACATTTGGCAGGACAATAAATTGTTGCATAATAAGATTATTTTCCCCCTTCAGTCCTGAATCTTTTCAAGAGTTGTATTTTAAACCTTCGTAGGTATGTACGTGGGTGAGAGAAAAATACCCAACAATGTTACCATGAGGCATGTTTCGATTTATTGTTTGAGGTGCTCAAGGAAACAGCAACATGTAGATAAGATATCTGCAAATATATATATACATATTTGCCAGCATAACAGAAAAAAAGCCCCAGAACCTTTATATACATTAGATTGTTTCTTAATTTGTTTTTTTTTTCCTGCTATAAAAAATTCTACATTGTTGTCAGATGAAATGGGTTATTTTAGAAAGAAATACAGCACTGAAAATATCAGCTGTTCAATGCGCTTTAAATGCAGACAGCAGATGTGATTTGCCCTTGCACACAGAAATATCTGCATCACAGACATCCAACTGAGGCCTCATTTGAATACTTTGAGCAAAATCCTGGCTCTGTTCTAGTTGATGGGAATTTTGCCATTAATTTCAGTTGGGCTTCGGTTTACTTCTCCAGTGATGAAATGTGTGGCAAGATAAGTATCCTTGAGGAATACACAGGCTCATATGGAGAAAACGAAGAATGCCACGGCAGGTCACAGGTCATACAAATTTTTGGGAGAGCAGTGACCTTGGAGGAAAAGAAGGGGAAGCACTGCTGTGAGAGGGCTTTTTACAGAGAGGTCGGAGGAAATTTCATGAAAGGATGTGGAAGAGTGTTCCAAGTATAGCAGGTAGCATGATTGAACGTGTAAAATCATGAGGAGGAGAGAACACTTCTACTTTTACAAGCCCAAAGAAAGGAATGAAGAATGAAGTGTTGTTTCCAAACTTTAGAAGACTCCGAATTGGGTGAAAAGCTTTGTGATGGCTCTTCTTTCACTCCGATGTTTCTCTTGGGCTTAGTTCAAAAGGAAGGATTTGTTTAGCTTTCCAGATTTGTCCACTTATCTCTGCTTTAGAGGAAAGCTAGCTGTCCCCTCACAAGGAGACCACAGCTTAGAAAGCCAGCTCAGGACAGGAGTGAAATGCTTTACCTGGATGATTCAGAGCAGTGGTGTTGCACTGAAGTAGGCATTCAGGCAATCCCTCTACTCACCCAAGAGCTAGTTTTTTTCATCCCAGAACTTTATTTCTTAAGAAATATAATACTGTCAGCAAGTTAATATAATGGCAAAGTCCCAGTGATGGCTTTGGAAACACCATGGTTTGTTGGTGGTTTTCCACAGTGATTTTAAGGAGCCATCCTCCATAGCCTGGGCTAGTTTAATACAAGTGTATTAAGTGCTGGTAAATATATAGCTGGGACTCTAATACATGCATTATTGCAGAACTATTATATTTTATAATGCTAAATATTTGATAATGCTAAAGCTAATCTATCAACTTCTTGGCATAAGCTGCAATTACTCCAAAGGCATCATCTCATGTGGGCTTTGAGATTCCTTAGGTTCAAAGAATCAACACCTTGGACAAGAAGTTTTCTGGCTCTGTAGTATAAAGCAGATGATACGCATTCACTAAAAATCTCTATGAAATATTTATCCAAAGCTCATTGCTCTGGGTGCCCACTAGACACTATTTTAAAATTAAATACTATTGGTTTTTTTCCTCTTTAAAGAGACTTTATTTCGAAGTATATGTTGACAGATTAAAACATACCAAGTCAAAACCTCATCAACATAAAGTTTTGCTTAATTTAAATGAGAACACAAACTGCTCAGAAATACTCTCCCTTTTTCTTTGCAAATATTTCCACCTGAAACATGCCTATCTGGAAACAGGATGCTGGGCATGTATACGTGTAAAAATGAGAGTGGTGGAGCTTTGCACCCCTCCAAAGAGATGTAGAACAAAATCAGAACCAGGTCACTGTTTTCAAATGGTTTATTAACCCTGATAAACGAGGCTGGGGGAAGTAGCATCACAGATGGGAAATGGTCCCAGATGCTGTGATCACAGTGTGGAGGCAGGTACTGCCATGTGTGCTCTTGAAGACAGTGGAAAGCCCCCCTCCCTTCCCCTATGCATAAAACAAAACAAAACAAAACAAAACTAATTTTCTTCAATGCACACAAGAGAATGTTTGGCATCTGCTACTGAGCAGCATTCTTGCTGTGTTTCACTATCTATCAAATGGCACACTTGTCCTCTGCCAAGAAAAATACTTGTTCCCAATACTAATCATGCTCCCTGACTACCCTCTAGTGTATATTCTTCCAGGACTGCTATCCATCCATGCAGCCATTTGAAAGATATTAAAATTATTACGATGCAATCTCTCACTCACTGTGCTGGCAAGAGCTGGGATATGCTCCAGAGATGATGACTCTCATTCCCAGGGAGAAGGAAGTGACTTATGTCTCTCTGTCGGATGCCCCATCTAAATGAAGAGATGTCATTGTGAGGGCTCCTCTTCTGGTTTGGGGGGAAAGACTGTCGAGGTACAAACATTTCAAAAAATTAAAAATACATAGAATTTGGTAGATAGATCCCAGATCTTCTTGTGACTGTAGGCTTAAAAGGAAATATTGTAAAATGATGTTTGAAAGGCAAAAGTTGGGAACTCAGTGAGAAATTTCCTCTTTTCTGCTGTTTATTTGGTGAGATTGACTCACTGTATGAACATAGGACCCAGCTCCTCAGGGAGGGCATGTTACAGCTATAGCATGCATCCTTGGTCAGATCTTTTAGGCAGCTCCTGAGTGTAGGACTGTGACTGTTCTCATCAGCCTCCAGAGATTTTGGATGTTTAGTGATTTGTTCCTCCACCTGAGAAATTGTCTTGGACTTCTCAAGAAGTAAAGGGCTTGTTTTCTGATCTCTACCTGAAAATGAAATGTCCTAATTTGGCCCTGCGTAGTTCCAAGGATTGAATCCTTTTCAGGAATTTCTAAATCTTTTGAGATTTGGGCCCCTTCCTACCAGGAGTCTGTTTGTGACTGCAGCAACAGGTGCCCTGAGGCACCTCTGCAAACGGCTGATGCTGAGCAGCAGAGAGCAGCCAGAGACCTCCACATGGTGCTGTCGTGTGCTCTGCAGGCCACAGCTAAACCACCATCATTACAGTGAATTCTTCAGATGTTTGTACAGATGAGAAGGTGGGATTCATGTAATTTATCTTTCAACATCTACAAAGTAGTTGTCTACAGCTGTGCTAATCACTCTAGGTTCCCTTTATAGTCAAGGAAGAGCAATAAGTGCTTTTAGGGTGCAATTTGCCTGGCCTATTACAGGCGTTTACTTTAGGATGACATGAATCACACCCGAGGTTCCTACATGCAAGGTCTGCCAAGGATCTCACTGACTATACCATCAGCCTGGGGTGACTAGCTTAAACACACACACTACATATAAAATATGTAATATACACATTTATGTCCCTCTGTCTAATGGGATGACAACCACCCACTGCCCGTTACAGACCTGGCTTTGAATATAGGTGACATAGGTAGTATCTGCAGAAGCACAGCAGACTGGAGCAAGCAGTGAAGCATCCTCTTTCCATGAGGTAGAAGAAGCATCACTGTTCACAAGAAGATCCTTTTGCATGAAATGTACAGCAGCCACATCGTCTTGTTCCCCGTCTCTCTCCTTCCCCATGGAATGGGAGCAGCAGGAGTCCTACATCCCATAGCTGCTTCACATGATGAGAAGATGGCCTGATCCCTGGTCTCCTGACCCCTTTTCCATCTTCCTTCTCTTTCCATTCCCTATGGGAGATTCAAAGGTAAAATCAGGGGCCATTGAGGTAGGTGGTAGCAGTGTGTATTGTGGGAGAAGGAGCTAACTGAGTCCAGAAGTAGTTTAGGGACAGAGTAGGGTGCCCTGGCTCCAGAAGAACTGAAGGAGACGGTGAAACACTGAAACAGGTCACCCAGAGAAGCTTTGGATGTCCCATTTCTGGATGTGGTCAGAGCCGGACTGGACAGGGCTTTAAGAAACCTGATCTAGTGAAAGTTGTCTTTTCCCGTGGCACAAGGGTTGGAACTTGATGATCTTTAAGGTCCTTTCCAACCCAAACCATCCTATGATTCTGTGATTCTTTGACCTGGCTGGGGGTGCACTGAAGAATCAGATGAACGTTCTACCCGTGCCTGCTTCAAAGGTGCAAAACACTTGTGCCTGTTCCCAGCTCTTTCACTCTCAGAGGTTCCTAAACCCTCTCACCCACTCACTTTCCCTTCTTTCCAAACCCCAGTTTTCACCTGCTTCCCCCACCCTCCAAGTCAGCCTCAGATGCTTAGTTGGTCCCTTCCTGCCTCCTTTCCCCAGAACCCTACTCAATTTCCTTCATTGTGTGAGGGCACTGGAATATCAGATGGTCCATGATGGCCATGCAGTTGTCTGCATTGGTTTGGGGTTTTATTTTCTGTATCCCATGCTTGTGTTTTATACTTTTCAATGTATACTTTACAAGGTATAAAATGGAGTTTGAAAGTTAGGATGACCCTCTTTTAAGGGAACAGTTTATGTGCACATACATACATACATATATATGCCTTTGAAGCAACCAAAAGACTTAGAGGGAAAGCTTAGAAATTTCCTCAGGAACCCCAAATGTTGCCTAGAAAAAGCTTCCAATTAATTATTATTATTATTTTTAATTTAAACTGCACCATGAATGTTCATAATATTTAATATACTGATGTTAACGGAGTAATGAGAGTTAAAAGATATGAGTAGGGCAAGATATATATATATAGGAGGAAGAAATAGATTTTATCAGACTGATTGATGTATTGGAAAAGTAGACAAGCTTTAGGCATGAGGTCTTTAGGTAAACAGTAACAGGGAGACTGTGACCTCAAAAGTAAGTTAATGGATAGTATAAAATCCACAGGGATTTGGGTCAGTACACATTTCTAGGAGATGTTTAGATGGATGTTTGTCATAGGAAGTTTTTAACAGAGACAATAAATTGGTCTTGGTTCACTTCTTGACTTTTAAAGCCATGAGGTGAATTAATTTTCCTGTGTCTGGAAAATATTTTACATTTTGAAAATGGTCCTGTCTGGACTGCAATAAGACCAAAAGTCGCAATAATTTTATGAGTCAATAATGAATAAATGAAATATTTGATTTGACAACTATGACATATTTCAGGGCAGTTTCTGTTACTGATATTTATTGCTGATATTTTCCTACACATGTAATAACTTACATTTAAAAATTAAGCTATTTCGAAGGCAAAAGAAAAAAAAATCGTGTTAATAAAAAATTAAAGCAAAAAAAAAGGATCCCACTGAAAAAATCCAGTTTTAAGCAGATTTTTCTCTGAGGAGTGAAATAAAGCAACATATAATCAGCTCTCATACCCACCTGCAGACCCAGCACAGACACATGTACTACACACACAAAACTTCTCTGTCTGTTTCAGCCTGGTTCTTTTTTATAGCCAGTTCCAGGTTTTTAACTGTGGGACAGTTTCCATCTCAGAGCTGCTACAAACCTCTCATCCCTTCCTGACCCTGTCACCTTGCAGTGCCTTCTCCTGTGCAACTGGACACTTCAGTTTTACCTGGGTTTTTGTACTGCATAAGCAGCTCCAAAGCGTTAGGAAACCTGAACCTTTCCCCCTCTGTTATTATGGATATCTGTTTTTCTAAAGCCTAGACATTTGCTGCATAAACGTAGCCTATTGGGAATCCATGACTGTAATTATTAGACCTTAGATACATCACAGGAATAAATAGTATTTTGTGTTAAGCTTGATAATAAACATGCCTCTGTTTGCACATATTGCTCATCATGACAACAGGGGATAAAAAAAGGAAGGAGCTGATCTTGACATCCCTTGAATCATGCTGCTCTATCACAAGAAGACCCTGAAGCATTATACATACATAAAAAGAAAACTAATTGCTGAGAGATTTATTTTTCAGTAAATGTGGGCTTGATCCTGAATCCTGAATTCACCACACATTCCAAAAAAGTTTTCAGAAGATTTTAAAGAATTTCTGTAAGATGCACAGCATGCCTGACCTTTCCCCGGCCCTTTTTCCTCCCTTCACACAAATCATTTAGCTGTGAGATTTTCCATCAGCCAGAGGCAGCCTCTGCTCAAACAGGAATATTCCATGAGAGAGGATGTGCTGGGACCTTGCAGCCTCTCCTCACTTGTGATCTCAGAGGCACTGACCATCAAGTCCTCACCTGGCCTGAGCAGGCTTGCAGATTTGGTAAATGCTGCCCCATGCTTTTGCTGGGAGAAAGTCCAACCAACACTGAGAATCTTGGGGCTTTTCCATCATTAAGAGAAAACAGGAAGAAAAAAAAATAAATAATGAAAGCAACTTTCAGAGAGGTTTAAAATTTGAGCAGCACTCTGATCCACATGTAGTCGGACATGTTATTAAGACAAGGGTGGGTATAGTTGAAAAAAATGCTGCCGACAATCACCATAGTTATTTCGAAATAATCTAAAAAGTCCTGAAATAGATAAAATAGATACATTCAACATCCATAACAAAGAACAGTATTCAAACCATTCATAAGCAAACAGTGCCTCTGCCACAGTCTCCTAGACCCTGTCTCCAGTTTGATGCATATTTTCAGATGGATCTGAGAAAAATATGTTTTGAAGGATCTGATAAAAGGGAAACTCTTGCGCAACTTTGGCTGGTGATACAGTCATAAAATATATATTTATACACAGTTTTATATATACAAAATGAACCTCAGAGCCTACAGTATCTTACTGGAGCTCAGATGCAGTGCATGACACTTTATATTTGTGGAAATGGGATCTGTAACCTAATGTATTCTTGCATCAAAGAATAATGTCTCATAAATAAATCATTACAGCCTGTCACATCTATGGTTTCACACCATAGTATATAAAATTATGTATTTTGAGATATGGAAGAAGGTGATTATCTAATGTTTCAACAAAAAAAATTTATCCTGTGCTAATGCATGTGCTGTCTTGGAGGTGTTATTGCCTTACCACTGTTCATTGTAGACTAATCCATAATACCAGATAAAAGACAACATTTCTGTTTTCAAAAACTGGTGCAATTTGCGTGCAGCTTTTCTCTTTCAGTAATTAAGAAATCAAATAAGCCTGAGTGAAACTATGTAAGAGGTTCTAGGTATAATTAGAACACCTCATTCTCTCATAACTAATTCCTAATTAAAGTAATTTGTCTTTTTGCCCTTCTTTTCAAGGGTGAAGAGCAAGTGGTGATGAATGCTCAAAATCAGGAAAAGTGAAAATTGCAGTGTGTTGATTTGCGGTGATTGAGCATGTTCCAGTTTTTAACAGCCACCTTCAACTGAAATGGCAAATGAATCTCCAGCCTCTATTTACATTGCATATGTTCTACCTGGAGCTTGAAAAATGGTGGAATTTGCCATAAAAAGTAGCTACCACTGTCCAGAAAGTCTGAATATAAAAAAGATGCCTCTTTTTAAGAATAGCGCATTCCAAGGAGGGAGAAGAAGAAGAGATAGAGAGTGCACAGGGGGGATAAATATTCTGAAATTTGTTCCTTAGGGTGAAAATTGTCCTTTAAAAATTTTATTTGCAGCTGTGCCCAGATGATGATGGATTTATCATACGAACCAGGGATTAGTAAACAACGTGTACCCTATAAAGAGCAAAACAAGTCCTTGCTCATCACTGCACTTAATTGCAGTGGTTATATCAAAGCCATATAAAATTTAATCATCAACCACAAGTAAGACTTTGCTTTACATGTGTGCTTGCTTCCCTGTTTTTCCACCTGTTTAAATGAAAGATTCTTGGAATATCACAATATGTAAATATTGTTTATGATGCAAAAATATGCTCTTTCATCTCCTCGCTGCTTTGATGTCGTGATATATAAAGCTTTTAGTGCCACCACCTACCTGACACTCAAAGGTCTTATCTGATTCATAAACATGTGTGCCCAGTGCAAACAGGCTGTATCCAATAGACGATTTTTCTTTTCCTTGTAATGTTTTTTTAACAGACAGAAAGAGAAGGAAAGTGTAAATGACAGAATCACTCAGGTGAAAAGAATATTTTAAGCATCAGGTAAAGATAAGCCTATTATGATAGAATAAAAGGATGTAGGTCAAGACTGATCCTAAGAGGTTAGTTATATATATAGGTATCTTGTAAAATGTGTTTTAAAAGCTTTAACTTTTTTTATAAGAGTTTTGATCCAAGTGGGAAATAAGCAGCAAGATCAGATGACCTCCTAAGAAACACAAATATCCCTAATTAGCAAGAGAAGAAAGAGAAATGCAGGAAGTAAGGTCAAAGCTGGAAACAGGACAGATAAAGCTAGGAAGGGCACAAGGTGTGGGCAATATTTAAAATCTCTAGTTCATTGTTTGCAATTTTAAAGGAAGGGGTGCTTCTTATTATATAGCATCCTGCTTGATATATGGTATGTCCTATAAATAGCTATTTTTTATCAATCCATCTCTAATAAAACACTGGATTGGAACATCAATCTGACAGAGCTTGCATTCCATGAGGGTGCTGTCTACAGATGAAAATGTGACAGATACTTTGGGAGAGGGGTATCTGCTGGTCAGCAAGGGTCCTCAGGACTTTTTAGGGCAAACTCACTTTACAGATTCTTGGGGATCCTGAAGGCTGTCCTTGATAGCTCCAGGTGGCCACAACTCTCCGAGAGCAGAATTTGGCCTTTTAGTGTCAAATACACTGCCACCACTGCAAGAACTTCAAGGTTTAATGTCGCTTCTTCTTTTTTTTTTTTTTCCTTCTTCTCCCCGTTGTATTTTTTTCAAGTTTCCAAGAGCACCCTGGGAAATCCTTCCGTGTTCTTTATTTCCATCTAAGCCCTGAGTTGCTTTGAACAGCAGAGGTAATTGTACGGATGAACTTCAGAGATTTGAAGGGATCAAACTTGAAAAGCCTTTGACTGAAAGTGCAAGCTCCAACTGGAATGTTGTCAGGTGCTGCTAGATGGGATGTGGCGGGATGCTGCCTCAGAAGGAATCCCTGCAGCAGGGACAACCTGAATGTACAGCTCCCCAGCGCAGCCTCAGAGGGAAGAAAGAGCATAACTCTGCATTCGCAGCCTCACATTAGCGCAATAAACCTGTTAATTCATGCATATGACTATGTGATGACTAAGTGCATCCATGTGAATCTGCATTAGAGTATAAGGAAACCATCTCTAAGTCTCTTTTTTTCAGTATGCTCTAAAAGACTTTCTCCGGGCAGCAGAGCACAGCAGCCAAAGGGGTATGAGCTGCGGGTTTACCTCTCTTTTTGAGAAGTATATGTTCCTTTGACTAGAAAATCCTGGGGGATTCAATAAAAAAATCAACCAACTAACCAAAAAAAACCCCAAGAAGTATATTTAATAGAAGTCTATAGACAATTCCAGAAACCAATAGAATTTAAGAAAGTAGAATCTTAGAAAGCTGGTTGTTGCAATAAATAAATTTTGTAATAGGGTTATATGTATTTTGCATTTTGCATGACAACCAAAACACTCGAGATGTGTTAACTTCCTCTGCCAGGTTTCCTGGATGTTCCCTTTGAATGCAGGTGAAGTTCCTTATGTTTGAAGGCAGGGCTGGGTATGATCTCTTTGCATTTTCCACACCCTTCTCATGCTGCAACTGACTGTCATCACTGTTGCAACCCAGGAATACAGGAAACATGGGGGAACATTAGACCTGGTAGGATTTTTCAGATTTTGAATGCATTTTTGCCGCCGTGGAAAAGAAGCAGTAATGAGATAATTGCTTTTCCCCATTGGATTTCAAACAACTGCATCTCAAAAAGAAATGAAAATTGTATTTATTTGTTCTTCAATTAAAATATTTGTCTTGGCCAAGAAAATTTATCTCAGTAATCACATACTGTGTCAACACCATCTGTCTTCTTGTGACATTAGGTGGATAGTCAAAATTCATTTAAGATAGTAAAAAGTTCAGGAGAAGTCTATTTTATTGTATTTTGTTCTGCTTTATCCTATCACAAGGCTAACTTGTTTACAGAATTATTTTACAGAATTATGTTTCAATTCAGTATTATTGGTTAAGGTTCCCTCACTTCACACTGAAGACTGTTTCAGCCTCTGAATTACCATCTACAGATGCCTGGTAACCTCTCTGCTGAGAACACAAACCCACAGAGATCCTAGTGATCTTTCCTGCTTTGCGTTTTTTTTGTTTCTTTACTGGTGGGTGAAAATCACTTCCCCACTCAATTTGCTGAACCTCTCCGTGGTTCTTTGTGCTCTTGGTGTTTCAGTTTATGCCCAAGAGGCAGAGGTGTGATGCAAATACCCTTAATTGATTCAGACCAAATCCACATCAGTTCTTCCATTTCCAGCCCTCTCTTATAGGCAGATCCTTTGGTCCTTTCTCCATAAATATTCAACAAGTAGTATACGGCTCTGGGGGAACCAGCTGAGGACCAGTGTTGCTCACTAACATCCATTTCAGGTACTCTGTGTGATGAAGAGATGTGAAACCTTGGTCAGCACAGCTGGGTACCTGTACTGTGACAGCAAACATTAAAACAAACTCTCCTCTAACCACTCTGAGTGTGGGTGAGATAGTTGGAGGTCATGGAACCAAAATGTTCGAGCACCTCCATCTCCCAGCTTTCTCAATGTCAAGGTCTTGGTGGGCAAATAGCTGGTGATAGCTGAGTCTGTGAGAGTACAGTAGAAAAAGGGAAAATAGCCAAAATTCATTTTTATGCTGTGTAATTCTACATAATTTCCAGCTTTCAGACAAAGTCAAATCATCCAGATCATACTTCATTTTTAAGGAGTGTAGGCTAGCTGCATTACCATGATAATGACAGTAGCATCCTCTTGTTCTTTACCTTGGGAATTATTTGCTCCCCTTTGTCTGCACCTGGATCTTGTGCAGGGACAGTGTCACATCTTGCTTCATGGTGTGGGTTATGGATTGTTCCTATCTGAGCATCTCCTGTGCCAGAAAAGTAAAGTTCTGCAGTCTGAGAAATACTTTTCTAGCCAGGATGCAATGAGACCTATTCAGACTACTCACTTTTCCTTATATAATTACCCATATAATTATGGAATTAAGTCTCTTTGCAAAGTACATATTATTATTAACGATAATTTGTACTACAGCAGTGCCTAGAGGAAGGGATGCCTTGTATAAGGTACATAAAAAACCCATACTTATCTGAAGTTCACTTTCAGATTCAGCTACAGTTTGGCTCAGGCAGACATGTCAGGTCTAGGACAGAGGAGCAGAAAGCACTAGCACAGTGGTGTGAAGTCAGGCTTTGAAAAGAGATAGGAAATGCTCAGGATCATAGAAGCTGATCTACAGAAGCACAAGGAGTTGTACGTGCACCTCCTGAGTTGTACTGTGATGAACCAACCATAGTATTCCCTGTCCTCTGCTGTCTTTGTGCTGTGTAAGGTAATGAATGCTCTGTTGCTGACCACACAGACAGCACATTGACCTGGCCATGTTCTGGGGAGATACTGCCACACAGAAAAGAAATGTTCAGACATCTAAAGAACAGCAAAAACAAAGCCCTTATGCCCTTTTATCCTGCCAAGGTTAAAACAGTAACTTCTGTTCTATGTTTTTGCAATTCTAGTGACCTTAGCTAATGTCACTGCTAATGTCAATGTACCAAGATGCCTTGGTGTTCACTGCACAGCCACTACTGGTATTGCAAGGAAAGTAATGTGCTGCAGTCTCAAAGGGATCAAGGTTGTCAGGCACTTGTGAAGGGCAGGGAATAATTTGTACTTTGCATTTGAGCCTTTCGTTGGCTTGCAAAAGGCTGCCTAACTGGAATGAGGTGCACACCATGAGCTCAACACTTCTTCCAAATTCCAAACATATTTTGCTAACTCCACTTATTATGAAAATCATGATTTTTATCACTCAAGAGCACTAACAAATCAACAGAGAAGAATGTAAGAAAGCTCTACTGCTGAGATCCTGGCCCTGTTGTACATAGGAAGTTGAAACGAAACTATTCTAAGCAGAGCAAAGATGCTTAACAGCCCTTGTGTGCTTGTAAAGAAAATACATTTTGTTTGTCATTTAGATCAAAAGAGTCAATTCTGACTGATTTTTGAGATATAACACTAATCTCTGACTTTGTACCCAATTGTTGTGACCACTGGGTGTTAACATTGCTAGTGGGAAATGGCAGGAATTTTGCACAATTAAATCTGTATCTTGACTGTCTCTAGTATATCCATCTGTAATAAAACCCACTCTTCTGCAGCTGACAACTAAATTATGGGCACACAAACAACGTGGAGAAGGAAAATTGAAGCCTTCTCCACAAGGTGTGAAGAAAGGACACCTGACCTGCAAACACAATCCTGAAATGGTTAGCTTATGGTCTTCATTAAATTACTTATTGTGGTGGCTGAGACCGGTAGAGTGCTTAGCACTGCACCAAATCCCTAAGAATGTACAATTCAGATTAGCTGATCTCCAGGGCTGTGGACCCTGTTCCTTGTGGATAAATGGAGAGAAGGAACATGGCTTTTACGCTGTGTGTGCACAGCTGACAGTGTGAATGTAGCTCTTGCATCTTTGCTGATTGTGGGTGAAGCAAAGTCTAGTGGCTATGAATAGCTGGTCTTGCAATCTACTCCTTGACATCTTAGGCTGAAACGTCACAAGGCTTTGTAATTCTATTTTAGATGGTCTAAAATCTGACCACAGTATTTTTTATTAATTTTTTAAAATTTTTTTCTCTGAATATTTTATTTCATACATTGCAGAAGCTCCTGAAGCTTCAGTCAAGGCTGGACTCATTCTCAGGCTACTTGTCCCAAACCATGGTGCAGACTGTAATCTATCCAACCCTGCAGATGTGCAGAGAAAAACGAGAAGAGAGCTGCCAGGCATAGCAGATGTCTTAGCTCTTTGCAGTGAAAGAGCTGCTCTCTCCACACTCTGTCCTCTGTGCTCTGCCCATCTGAGTGAGGTAGGTGTTGTGCAGATGGTGAATAAAAAGTTTAAAATGTTCCTCTTGGTCTTCTTAAAATGCAGTGATTTTTATCTTCTTTAGCTATTTGGAATGGTGCCCACGGAAAACAATGCATGAGGTGAAGGCAAGAAAAGAAAATATTACAAAATGCAGAAGCAGCTGAGCTTCAGAAAGGGCAATTTCTATGAAAGAATTAAATGGATGGGAACAAACATAAAAATAATTTGGACTGTTTTAACCATACGTCCAGTTTTGTCCCTGGAGAAAGGGCAACTGATAGAGACACCACCTTCAAATCCTGAACATTGAGCAGAGTCACCATGCACTCACACTCCCCATCACAAAGGGATCTGTAGAAAGAAATATAATAACTTAGTACCTATCTAAAGGGAACAAACAAAACCAATTCTATATGCTACATTTTCCTTTCATCTGACAATTTCATCTGGTTTATTCAATATTCATGCTTTTCAGGTATGATGCTTTTCAGTGGCTCTGGTTTATATGTTCAATTCATAAGGACCTGGTATCCCTCAATACCAGCTACAGTCAGTGTTTCTTTAGGACACTTCCCGTGTCAGCACATTTAGACCCATACTTGGATTCTTTTTTAAATTACATTTTCCGTTGAAACAGCGTTATTTGATTGTATTTTTGCAGATGATGGGGTCATTAAAAAAACATTTATTTTTGTGTTAGGTTAATGATTTGAGGTTACCATGCCACAGGAAGGTTTTGAGGACTTTCAGAGACCTGAACCAACTTAGTCTTTTGAAAACTACATTATTATTTTTACTGCTCACCTTACTGGGATAGCATTGGGATAGCATCACAAGTAACTGCTCAGTCCTGGCCATTGTCAATGCAGAGGAGTGTATATTTTTGCACATATAGAAGTATGTAATTTTCGAGAGGGCCACTTACCTTGGCCTATAAAGAGGATATAACTTCTAACCCTCTTTGTTGATTTTCTTTGTCCAAGAAAAAACAAGTGTTAGTTTCACTGCTAGGGCAGCATTGGCACTTCAGAAAGTTTTACTGTGTGAGATCACTTTGGTTCCCTTTAATGCTTCTTATTTGTTTTGTGAGGTATTTAGAAAGCATTGACAGTTAGGCTGCATATAAATAAAACATGGTCTACCTTTACCACTATTTAAAATAGGAGAGATTATTTGTGACTGACTGTTCTTAGGGAATGAATTTATCACCTTGAAATTCTTCACTTATATATTTCTGCATTTATCCTGCAACTCTCTGCCAAATTTGTGGCACCACAGGAAGTGCCCAGGGAGTGTTAAGGCAGTGGTGATGGGGATGCACCAGATAATGCCTCAGGTGCAGTTGCTGCTTGTGGCAGCCACTCCCGTGGAGCTGCAGCACTCCAGCTAGAAACACCTCTTTTACCAAGATCAATACATCATAATCAGCCTCCCAAATGCAGTTTTTCAAAAGGGTGAAATCATGATTTGTGTTCTGGATATTTATCTTGCTCTTCCTGATGCTTTCCCAAAANGTGGCAAATGATTTTTTGCCATAATTAGAACTAATTGACTGCTTAAAGGGCTTTTGGACTTGTGTCAGGTCTAATCCTGCACTACTCAGAATTAGTGGGACTGAGCCTGACCTCAGTGACATGAATATAAATTAGAGTGTGTTGGTTTTGAGAGCTGGATCTCACCTGTGTGATGGGTGTGCTTCAGGCTGAGCAGCAAGCTGGTTCTGGAAGAAGTTAGACACTTACAGCTTGTGACTGCAGCAGTGTGAGTTCTCAGCTTGCAGCATCAGGCCCTGTGGCAGGCTGGTGATTTCCTATCCTGAACACTGGGGTAGAGGAGCAAAACAAAGTGATGAAATGGGAAGAGGATGCTGATTGTTCTCTTGACCCCTGTGTGTGGGCCAATGTCCTGGAGGTGATGAGTGCTCCTGAGTCCACTCCTAGAGCCAACGGTACCCAACACATCTTGACAAGCAGGATGGTCACCTTTTTGTGGCCCCCTGTGACTGAACAGCCGATGTGAGCTCTGAATGCATCCTCTGTGCTCTGCAATGGCAATGTGGCCTCTGCTGTCCCCCAGGCTGGGCTGAAAGGCCTGAAGTTTGCAGAGAAACATGCTGCGTCAGGCACAACCAGGCTGGCCCCACATAAAGTCAATACTTGTATGAAAACAAATAAAATCTTAGAGTACGAGGCAGAGGCTAAAGAATGCCTTCACCTCTTTCGTTCAGGCAACTATTTTGTTAACTTGAAAGACTGCACGGGTGATCTTACTCCATTCTTTCTCTACAGGTCAAATACTTGTCATAGGAGACACCCTAGTTAATATTAAACTAAAAATTAATAGATTAGATAACTATTACATGCTTTTAGTGCCAATTAATTTAATAGCTGTTCTTTTTTTTTTTTTTTAACAAGGTAGGCGAATATAGAAGCACAGTTTACTGTGCCTGTGTGAGCTCTCAGATAGGTCTTTTGTGTTACAATTACCAGCAATTGATTGGGCTGACACGTGTAATCCCCTCTGGATCGCCCAGCGATATGATGTCAGTAAGAAGTCCTTCAAACAGGGCTATTAAAAAGCACATTAAAAAGGTCCTTATTGTAAGCTTTATGCTAGCTTATGCTAGAATAACAGTGATACGGTGGTATTTGTTTGAAAAAGAAAGGATTATATGGTCTTTGTAAAACGAGGAATTTAGTATTGGGGAGGGGCAGTCGGATGGTGATTTATTTTTTGTTTATGCTTCTCTGAATCCTTTGATATGTCAACTTCTGTCATTAACCACTAGGCCACTTGTAATTTCTTGTATCAACGAAGATGAAATACATGCTGCCTCAAATAATTTATGTCAAACATTGAAGGGCATAGATGGCAGTGCTTATTGTGAGATTGCAATGAGAACTGAACTGGGGTCTTCAGAAATCTATTGGTAATTTATTGTTAAAGACCAGTCATGAATCACCGTAGACTTTAATTGTCATCTGGATGCATTTTGCTTTCAGCTTGTGCAGGAAGCAAATTGCGAAAATAGAGTGATACCTCAGAAGAGAGGTTTCACCATGACCCTTGGTACTTAATATTGCTTCAAGAGTGCCATGTCCTCTCTTGGGTCAGATTCTGGTGCGGAATTGAAAGGGATGCTTGAAAACTTTTATTGCTTTTGTGAAAAAGAAAAACACAAAGAGTAGTAGCTCATATATATATATATATCTTAAAATTACGGGATGAGAGTCAATAAGATTTGTGGTATTTGCAGAACTGCCCAATAACAGACACCAGAGAATTTTAGAGTATGATTTAACAGTGTCAACTCTGAAATGAAAGTGAGCCAATCTGGAGATTTGTTTATAACACACCGACATCCTCATCATTCCTCTTTACTCTGCTCTCTTTTATCTTCTAATGCCAAGGTAACACTCTGAAATGGTTAACCAACTGCTGTGCATGCGTTACATAGATGTGCTTTGTTAGCTCATGCTGCTGCGCATAAAGAAAGAAATTTCATTGTTAGCCTGTATCCAGTTGTAGAATATCTTCAGAAAATCAAAGCTACCAGCAAGATGATATAAATTATTTGCAGGGTCTGGTTTTCCTTCTGCTTTCATATCATGTAATCAATCAAAGGACAGATTACTCAAAATTACTCATCTTGAGCGCTTCATTGTAGTCATCACAGCACTCCTCTGTGACTACTTCACAATGTCTCATAATGCAAGAATTAGGGGGAATGCAGTGAAACTATGAAGAGGAAGCTTAAGACACACAAAAAGAAGGGTTTTTTTAGGAAATACGATTAAATTTTGGTGCACCTTGACAGTGAGATTTGTGGAAGCCAAAAGTATAAATTGTAAGAGAATTTAATAAATCTGTGAAGAATATATGCTCTGGTGCCTATTAAGCCATTTCAAGGAGACTATAACTCAGAATGACTAGGAGAGAATGACCATCAGAGACAGGATACTGAGCTAGACTGGTTTAATACTCTATGGTTATTCTTATGTACTTTTTGATGCTACAGAAAACTCATAAAGATTTATTATTAAAAATAATGAAGTTTGTCTTTCTGTGCTAACTACTACTAGTAAAATACCACATCATCATATAATGCTTGGTATGTTACATAATACTGTGTATTACTTAAATGCTTTAGGTGCACTCTGTTCTTATGCTCCTTTCTTTGAAAACACCCTTGCCATGAATATAGTACATGTCTGGAGACTGGATTTGGAAGTGAAGGCTGATGTGGATTTGAGATACATATTTTGGTTGCTGTAACTTACTCATCATTGCTGGAGTTACCAGAGTGGTTTTCTTATGTGCCACATAGATTCCTTTCAAAGATGAACCAGGAAGCTCCAACATGTGCTTCTAACACGCATCAACCCCCAAGGAGGACATATAGGTTGAAACCAATGACTGATCTTTCAGACATCTTCAAACCACCTGAGTAGTGGAGTTCAGATCAGGGATTGGGCTATACCTTCTTCAAGGCAAAATTCCCAGACCATATGTATGGTGTAGATAGAGAGACCAGCTGAACTATCACATACTGATTCACTTCTAAGGGCTCATATTAAATTATTTGCTCAGTTACACAAGCTATGTTCGATTAGTTGCCTAAATCAAAAAACTGAAACCCAAGAACACTGCACTTCTGCTACCTAAGATGCAGTTGATTGAAAACAGCAGACACCTAAAGTTCCGTTTCTGGGCATATCAGAAGCCTCCTAGTGCTAATAATGACATCCAGCAAGACAGCTCATTTATACACAACCACAAGTCCACCCTCACAGCAAGGCTCACCTCTGGAAGACGTGCTCTGAACATGCCATTTCATGGAGAGTCGTGCAAGATGCACCCCACCTAAAAGAAGAAGTAGCACTGACCTTATTTTAAATCTCAAGGGCTCAGAGGCTCACTTAAAACATGAGAAAATATGAAGTGCAAATTGCACTTTTAAGGCACAAGTCCCTGCAGACTTAAAGAGATGAAACAGGAAACAGAAATGATGGTCAGGAGGAAACTCTGGGGGTCTCTCATCCAGCCTCCCATAAGAGGTGGGACTGTTGCCAGCTGGGGATGAGTTCAGCCATGACTTTAACAGAGTCTTAAAAACCACTGAGGACATAGTTTTCATTAGCTCTCCAGGCACCTGTTCTCGTGCTGCACTTCCCTTCAAGTGCACTATTTCCATAATGTCCAACTTGAACATGCCAAGATTCAGCCTGTGGCCATTGTTCCTTGTTATGTTGTCTAGGACCATTGAAAGGAGTTTGGCTCTGTCATTTTTGTAAGTCCCTGTCAAGTAGATGTCAACTACTATTATATTGCCCCTTATCATCTTTGCCAGACTAAACAAACCCAACTCCTTTAGCCTCTCCCTCTGAGTCATGTTCTCTTGGCCCTTGACCATGTTGTCAGCCTTCTGCTTGGCTTTACCCAGGCTTCCCACCTGTTTCCTGAACTGTCCCTGCATTCATGCTTCCATACCAATGTGCACACAGTGCTGCCCAGGGCAGAGTCGGGGAGTATTGTGTGCTTTTTTGCACAGGGTGAGCTGTGTGAGGGCAACTCATGAATGTTAATTGAGAAGCCTGTGTTTACTAGAGATTAAAAGAGCAAAAATTAGAACTTGGGAAAACATCTGTCTAAATCCAAAAAGAAATTTCCTAGGACGCAATATTTAAGAGTGATGACAGTGGTGATGATAAAGCTGACTTTTCCTGGCCTTGGTAAAATATGTTGCTATGGAGCATAATGCTGAGGAGTCACCTTTGCTATCACAGGCTTTATGTCCGTAATACTTTACAATTTTAGTCTTTAAAACACTTACCTTTTGGCAGGGTACCTAAGCTACACAAGTAGCTGTTATTCCAAGACCTGACATATTTGCTGACTGAGCCAACAGTTGCACGACGCTGATGAAGTACAAAAAGGCAAAATAAGCACCTGTGGATGCTGCTGTGTTTCAGTCTTGGCAAATCAATGTGTCAGGATCCTTCACTGGCATTTGTAGGTGGTGTTACAAAGCTGTTCTTGCACCACTATACTGAAACAGCTTATGAAAACTTACTGATGTTGTAGGGTTTGCTTTTGAAGATGTGCTATTTGTAGCAGAGACTGATGTGATTTTTTTCTGTGATTAACTAACAGACCAGAGTAGGCACTCACTATCCTGTAGCTACTTGTAGTGGAAGCACTCTATGAAAAGCCACTCTGGGTCACAGAATCATAGAAGAGTAGAATTGTTTAGGTTGGAGGAAGATCTCTAAGGTTATTGAATCCAATTGCTAACCCAGCACTGCCAAGTCCACCACTAAACTATGTCCCTCAGTGCCACATCTACACATTTTTTAAATACCTCCAGGGACGGTGACTTCATCACTTCCCTGGGCAACTTGTTCCAGTACCTGACCACCCTTTCAGTGGAGAAATTTTTCCTAATATCCAATCTAAACATCCCCTGTTGCAACTTGAGGCCATTTCCTCCTGTCCTTGTTACTTGGAAGAAGAAACCAATCCCCACCTCGCTAAAACCTCCCTTCATGTAGTTGTAGAGAGTTATAAGATTCCCCCTGAGCCTCCTCTTCTCGAGGTTAAATGCTCCCAGCTTCCTCAGCTGCTTCTCATAAGTCTTGTTATATAACAATAAGTACCTTCACCATTCTTATATCTGCTTCACAGGCACAATAACTTAACCTATTCTAATTAAATAAAGTCCCGGTTGGAAAACAATTCCTGCTACATAAATAGGTTGAATGAAGTGATGAAGATCTTCATCATACCACCCCTTTACTGTTCTGTGTGCCTACCTAATTGTCTCTAGCAAAAGCTATCGCTTTCTGGGAGCAGTAGGGACATCCCTGTGCTCATGCTGCAATAGCAACCATGTCCCCACAGTGTGCATCTGTATCTTGAAAGTAAGGTTTTCAGGAGATCAAGGTGATGGCTCAAATGCCTACAGAGGATTAGTCATCATCACTCGTCTCAAAGAGGTGAGGGTCTGATAACAAAGGTGAGAAAGGAACGCCTCTTACAGATGGAAAGTCAGTCACCAGCAGATGCCCAAACTGCAGCTAACACAGACAGAAATAAAATTTTGTCCCTTGCGAAAGCCCCATGGCATTGGAAGCTGCATTGTCCTGTGCTGCCTGTGTGTGATTCATTTGGGAATTATTCCTCTGCATCTGTCCAGATCCAGGCAGAGGGCTGCAGTGATGCACAGAGCTGCCTCAGCTCCCACCAAAGCCCATGGGAGAGTGGAGCACTCAGCTCCTTCTGGGCTCAGGAAGGGGTGAAGTGTCACTCCTGGCAGCCTTCTGCACCAAGATAGCCCTCGCAGAAGAAAGGGTGCTTGGAATGAGACAGTTAATTTCCACAATTTAATGAAGACTGGGAAAAACAACAACAACAAAAGGATAAACACTTAAAATAGAGAATCGGAAATTGCTTATAGGCAGCACAGGACTGATTCAGGTGCCAAAACATAAGCATGTAGCGTCATTTTCTGTGCCTGAGGCCACCCAAGGCATCCACACACGACTGGCAGATATGACACATGATCTATGAAAGACCTACTCCCTTCTGGAGCAGCAGCTGGGGGCCAGATGCGATACCCTAAGGCATCAAAAATGGCACTAGACACTTATGTTTAGGCAGCTGAATCCCACCCTGTGCTTCCAGACTTCTGATGAATAAACCTCTTTTTAATTGTCTCGGACTCAAATCCCAGGTTCTTGAGGTGCTTTCCCTAGGGCTCAGCAGTGTGTGGTAACAGCAAATTTCATTGGTTTAACTTGGATAGAGTTGTTACAGCCCTTTGTTATGTTTTTTTAAAATTGCTTTTAGGCTACAAAATCATGAAGCGGTTTCTGCTTTCATAGGCTGTGTGCATAATCCAGGTGAGACCAAAGGTTTTTCCTCACCACAAGATGCTGATGTGATTACTCCAAATCCCATCTCCTTTGAATACCTACTCTGTCACAGCTCCCCATTAAAGGCCTGTTGTCAAGTAGGCAGATTTATTCTGAATGATGTTGGAGAACATATCCCTGCTGCAGTTGTTCTCTCAGATAGTTAAACAGAAGCTTAGAGCTCATAGGAATATTCCTATTTTAAATTGAACTGCACATATCTTAACATCTCTTTACATTTTTCCAGGATATTTAGTGAGGAAGAGATTTGGCTACCACTTACACCATGCTGGCGGGGGGAAAGGAGAAGAACTGAATTACTTGTATGTGTTAGCCTGATGTCTGAGGAGGGAAACATTGCTCCCGTTTGGATTATGTGGTACATTTTTATGGAAATGTTTTAAATAATCCACCAGAAAAGGAAAGTTTTCCAGTAAGGGCATATTTTTGCTGTGTATCTCTGAATGAGGAGATTCAGGCTGTCTTCCAATGTCATAGCACACCGTTGACAGCTCCCAAAAATATGAGGACTAAAATATTTACCTGTTTTCCTAGCCTGATTGATGAATATATATGTAGACAGATAGATGTGATACTATTATTTTTCTTTTTATTCCTGCTGGGACACTTTCTTTAATGATTACTTAAAGAAAAGCTTGTTACATGGAGTTGGCTGTTATACCATGCTTGGTCCTTGTCTCAGCATGGAGAAGGAAGGTCAGGAAGATGAGCTGGGACCAGAGAAGCGAGAAGGGAATAAGGATGGGAGAAGAATTAGAGAAAAACGCTGAAGGTTCAGAGGACAGGTCTCAGCTGCCTACCAGTGACAGATGTGGAGAGATGGATACATTTGCCATATGCTGTGCTGCATTGCAGGAAAAGACTAATTAGCACTCATGAGTTTTGGAATCTAATTTTTAGTAAGTATGCACAACAGTCAAGGGGTATGAGGGAGATGAAATACATACAATGCCTTCACTGTCTGCTTTTCCCTGCACCTCAAATTGTCTTTCTGATGAGCACAGTCTGAACTGTGGGTTGTGCATGGGGTTAATTCTCAAGGCTGTTGCATGTGAAATCCCTATTACAGCTGTTAATACCTGCTGCTGAGAGGCCTTAGAAAGAGCAGCAGAAAATTGTTAGTGAGCAAGCATTTAGTACATCCTCAAAAATGTTTTCAAGCAGTTCTAGGAATGCTTCCGGTTAACTTATTAAACATATGAAAATAGAAAGCAGTAAATGTATTGATACCCTTTCAAAATGTTCGCATGTTGCTATATTCTTTGATACACATTCCCATCTGGTTTGATTGCAGAGGTTGTTCACACATCTCACTAGCTTTCTCCAGAGCCTAAGGAAATCTGGATGCCTCTAAGCTTCCTCAAGGCAGTCATAGCTCAGGAACCCTTGTAGCCAGGTGCAGTTGCAGCTGCTGAGCCGACAGCTGATGACCCTCTTGGTTTTGAGTGAAACAGGGAATGTGAAGTTTAACATGATGTTAACACAGTTCTCACATGTGTCTGACTGCTTTGTTACTTAGGCACTGAGCTGAAGAACTGCTTACAACTCCTATTTATAACTATTTCCATGAGCGTTTTGAGGAGCTCAGCTCTCAAGGCGGGCAATGTGTGGTGATGGAGAGCTTGCCTGTCCTCATTGAGCAGTAGCAGTAAGACATCGGAGAGAATTACAGCACAAGTTCCCTTCACACCACACTCCTACCTCTTGGGTGTGTTGGTCTAATGAAGACAAGCTGTGGTTTCCTGACTGCTGTAAGTAAAAATCTGTGCAGGGAGCTGCTGAAAGGTGCAGTTTTGTCTTTTCCTTTCTCCAAATATAAATTTCTGCTGCCTCCATTGTGCCCATCATACTCATGCAAACCCCAGCGAGGGTTGAAAATTGCCCTGCTCCCCTAGTTGATTTTAGGTAGCTCATTCATCTTATCACTTGCCTGAATGGATGATGGTCCTGGCTTTATGGGAGCACTCAGTGGGAGGGAAGTAAGAGGGGAAGGAAGGAAGGAAGAAAAGGAAGGAAGGAAGGAAGGAAAGGAAGGCCTTTTGTGATGACAGCCTCCAATTACATCTATTTGAAATCACTTCAAACTTCCAGCCTCAGCTGCTTTGCTCCACATGTGACGTGGCATAATTAATATCTGTGTTTCTCCTCTTCTTCTTCTCACTTTCTTTGGACTTTAAAAATCATTTTTTATAACAATTAAATGTTGCATTAGAACGCAAATTTGCTCTGACCTTGTGCATGTGTTTTTTGATGTCCTCAGTTTGCTTTTACGCACAGTGTTAAGGAATTGCAGGAAAATCCCATTGGCTGAGTGACTTGGGCAAGTAATTGTGTTGTGACCTGTGGACTTGGCATCTGCTTCTATGTGACTCTCTGATCCCATGTACTTGCACTCAAAATAGGGAGGATGGAAGTAATCAGGCCACTCAATTCTGTGGTGTGTTCAACCTCACATCTTCATTTCACCCTTCATGATGCCATTCCAGTCCTTGGTGGTGGCTGCAGACCACAAGTAATCTAGGTGGAATCACCTGTTCAGGACTGGCACTGGAAACTGGGAGGTTAAACTGAGAAAAGTTGCCTCTTATCATCTAAGCCCTCGTTGTTACCCGTTATCTGTAGTGCTATTTTGGGGTTGTTGGAAACCCGGGCTACCCAGTGGGCCAGCTGTGATACTTTTACAACTTCTCACTTACTCAAACTTTTCTTTTTACCAGACCTATTAGTAGACTGAAGCTTTGGTGGTGGTTTTAATTGCTTGACCTTTTGGCACATTATCTGCAGACTTGATCTTTACAATCACACAGGAAGACAATGTCAGGTCTATGAATATTCTGAATATTCTGCTTTATTCTCTCTTCATTAAGATTTTACATTCTCCTGATTGATCCCCTTATAACCAAAAGAATATGAAACTCATTATAACTGAAAAGTTTTAGGTGTGGGCTGCTGAACAAGTTCCTTTTTTTGTTGCTGTTTTTTCTTTAGTGATTTTATTTCCCCCCTGTACAAATGAGCACTTGTACAGTATTAAAGACTACTAAATTTCATTCTTATGCTCTAAAATCTGCTGGCAGCAATGCCCTGTGTACACTGTCTATCTAAGGGGATGTTCTGTCTGCAAATTGTCTTGTTAACAGTAGATCTATTAATAGTCCCATAAGCACAGAGAGGGCTGGTTCAGAGCACGTGTCACTTTGAGATTACCCATTGAGCAGGGTGGTGCAAACTGGCTTTTCCTCCTAAAATGATGAGTGCCTTAACATCAGCCAGGAGTGCCATTGTCACACCATCCATCAACTGCCTTCCGTCCCTCTCAGCTGAACCCATGAATTAAGCAACTGTGGTTAAAAAGCAATAAAATTAAAACTTGTAATGGGGAGTCATTGACAAAAGGGTTACAATGCGCTGGCCATATATCTTTTAACTAGCTAAATATAACCATAGGTTTCCATAAGTTCAAAGAGTGGTGGCCTGGAGATGAATACAACTGTTCCAACTGAGTTCTGGGCTAGGAGCCAGAAGATTGTTAAAACACCTTAGAACATGCTTATTCCCTCTTAGAACATTTTTTGGTACTTGCTCTATTAGTATGGATTTTATTTCCCCACCAAACGAGTTCTCTGCCTTTGAACCATAAACAATAATGGCACATCTGTCTCTAGGCTGCTGTACTTTGAAAACCAATGCTAAGGACACAGAGGGGTAGATTTTCAAAGCATTGCGTGGGAGTTTATACCAGGAGTCTAGCCAAATATTTTTCACTCATACTCATCCCTGAGCCTAACCTTTCCTCACTCGTTAGAATGGCTCTGTTTGCTCTGCCCACATAGGGACATTTCAGACAGCTTTTACCTCCAGGGACAGAGCTTCAGCTGGTCAGAAAAGCCTATAAATAGGGTTTTACTGATGACCTTTCAAATCTAGAGATGGATCTTCCCTCTGATCTTTTATATTTTACTTTTCTGTCTTTGTCTGTGTTTGTATGTGAGTCTCAGTTTCTGCTGAATTATTTACCATTAGGCCACAATTCAACTAAAATCCCTGATAACACTGAGACAGGTGGTATGAAGTGATTGTTGCTTAAAAGTGATTGCAGCTCAAAACTTCATCGGTGCTCACTGTGCACTCCTGTTTGCTGTGCTGTGGAGTTTGATGGCAGCCTTGTAGGAACTAGAGAATTTTGTTTGCTTTTATACAGCCACTGTGATAAAGCAGCAAATAAAATAGTGACTCAAAAAGGCCTCCCTGCATATCTCTTTGGCTCTGTAAATTTTCTTACCCACTTACTCAGAAGGCAAAACACAACACTGTAGTAGCATAACTAGCCATTACATAGGGACATGGGCAGCTTTCAGCTGTAAAAATTGGTCAGGCTACTGGGAATAGCTTTGTTTTCTAGGTTTTCTCTTTCTTTTTTATAAATTATCTTTGCTAAAAGGAATGTATTTTTTTAATAGACTTTTGTCATATTCCAAGTGGCTTGGCTTACCATTCAGTGAAAACATCCTGGTCCATATCGCTCTCTGCTTCTTTGGAAGGACTTAACACTGGGGTGGAAATTTCCTGCTTTAAAGACTATCTCATAGTGTTTCTTTGCAGGTACTGCACACGGATATTTGCTGCATCACAACAAACTCCCCTTCTAGTTACTACTGTTCCAAGCCTTATTTGATTTTGATGCACTACTTGCCATGGGGGCGTTATCATTTTTCACAGTTGAGAATCTCCTTTGATGAAGTCAGCTCAAAGTTCTATCTTTGGGTGGTTTCCCAGGAAAAATCTTTTGGCTACTAGCAATTTTCCATTTAGAGAAGTTTGCCGGTTGAATTCAATTAGTGCCCTTGGAAACTTCTTGTCTTTATAGATACCATCATTCTACGGTTTTCACTGCTGGATCTCAGGCACCTTTTTGTGTTATTGAAGGTGGAGGCCGATAGAAACCACTTACTGAAATCCTGGTCCTTTTTCATGGTGGCACCGTGATGTAAGGAAAGGAAAACTCTCAGATCAGCAAGCTAGTCAGGGTGGAAATGGTTGAATCCTTGCAAGGTGTTTTCATGACGAAGGAAAGCTCTGGGTTTATAAATTGTGTGGCAAGCCATAGGTGTGACTTGGTAAAGCTGGATCATGCTTCTGCAAACCTTCTACTGAGGAAACAAATCTTTTGTGAGTAGTCTTTGGCTTGAATAAAAAAAAAAAAAAAAATAATCAGAATCCAAACACCAGCAAAGTTCGCTCACGGGCTCCTAGTTCCTTGACGGGAAAGGATGTGATTGCTTTGATTGCTGTACACACTCTCACAACCTGCACGTCATCTCCTCGGGGTCAGAGAAACAACACCTCAGCCCTGTTCCATTTCAGTCTTTGTGCTGCCTCCCCACGTGTCAGAGGTTTTCACATAACAACATAAGTGTCCCATATGTGTGGTGATGATGTAAGATGGTTTAAGCATGTATTGTTCCAGTCATTTAGTTTCAAACATTTCTGAATAGATCCTCTACTTTTTTGAGTAATAGATACATCTATCATTAAGATGTAGGAATGGATAATGAGCAGACTTTCAATTGCATGAAACCCTCCATTTTCTGATGTGAGAACTCATTACATCTCCCTGTTATTAAATAAGTCTCATAACAATATTTTTATATGATTAAAGATGCTGTGCCTCATTTGTTAAGAACTCAGAAAATTAATCTGGGCAGGGCATTAATGTAGTGGGGAAGGAAGACGTGAATATTTTCTTTTATTATTATTATTAGTTTCTTTCTTTGCTACTGGTTGTATCAGTGCCTTATCACTTAAGTGTAGGAGCTTAACAATGAGTTCTCTCAGCAAAGCCCTCTCTTTTTGCTGGGTGAGGTTAAAGAACAAACACATTGTCGTGAGCTTTTAAAAGCTTGATTTCAATTACATGGTAGTAGGGCAAAGCTCTCAAACACACAAAACTTTGACTTTGTAAAGATTGTGACCTCCCAGGTACACGTGCTTTAAGGAGAAAAAATGTACTTGACATGTCCCACTGCTCTTTCCATGCACCAGGAGCTGTGTGTATCGGGAAGAGTGGAGGGTGGGAGGGAGGAAGAGGTGTTCAGCTTGGGAAGGAGGGAAATTGTTCCTCTGGGAAAGCAAAGCTCTTCTGTTTGACTAGTAAGAATTTAAAAGATAAATATATCCCTTATCATGGAATGATAAACAACAAGGTCCAGGAAAGACTCTTTGAATAATTGAGTCTGGTCTCCTGCATTTTGCAAGACTATTTGCCTTCACATTCCTATTAACATCTTATAAGACTTTGTCTTTCCTCGTGTTTGTTTGTGGTAGCGCCCACAATGTTACAGGCACTTTCTAGGCTTTCAGGAAGAGCTGGTGCTTTCAGTCTCTGGATGGACAGGCAGACAAACAGACAGAGGTCATGACAGAGGAGCAACAAAAGGACTTTTCTGTGCAAACCAAGACCCGCTGTACCTGGTATGGATTTCATAAAGGGGGTTCAAGGAGGTTGTTTTTTTCTTTCCTGCTTTGCCCTTCAGTTGCCTGGAAGTGGTGCCCATGCCTGCAACCGTAGCCACATGGCTCTGCAGCGTTTACACAGGGCTGCCTCTGGCCTTAGCCAGGCTGGAATTGTTTAAAAAAGGGGCATAAAACTGAGTGTAGGAGACTGCAGAACGTGCATGCCTCCCTGACAGGTTTTCCACTTACAGGGGCATATTTCATAAGGCTATTTGGAGAGGTAAGATGTCCACTGAAAGACAACAGTAGCTGGTTTCCTACCCATCCTCTGAAAATCCACCCTGTTTTTTAAGACATAGAAGCTGATAAGGCTACACCACTGATACTGCCCATGGCACTATCAGTTATTAAAGAGAAAAAAACCAAAACCACAAAGCAGTGCAAAACACTGAGGTGAACCGGTTTTGTCCACACTGAATTTCAGTTTTCTTTCTCAAGCCTTCTATAGGACTTTGACTCAAAATGTGTTGGAGGGAAATTAAATAGCATTCCTAAACATAATGCAAAATGCCTAATCCCCTGGCCTTTCATATCTCACCCTGTTGTTCAATACATCAGCCGCTCTGGAAGTTCTATCAGAGAGGTAAATGCAGCCTACTCTGTTTTGGAAGTAAAAGTAAGGTGAAAGATGCCCACAAAACTGAATCAAACTGCTTGAAAAAGTGTCTTAACTGCTAGGAAACACAGCAGGAGTCAGATCAGTTGGAACAAAACAAAAGCCCAGAAAATATCCCCCAAATGACACAGGTTGATCCCTGTTGCATTCTGGTTTCAAGTCTGTGGGCTTGGTGGTGCAAGGGCCAGACTCCTGTCCTCCCTCCCCGCTGTGCATCCCTCTCCTGAGTGGCACCCCCAGGACAAGCAGCCCTTCCTCGAACAGGCTGCTCAGCAACACACGTTTCGTGGGGTCAGTTGGTGCTTGCACCATGTTGTATGTCTCTCCTTGTGGATTTTCACCTGCCTGTGGCAGTCCTGAAGTAACTTGGTGTGGCGTGTGACAAGGGAGCTGGAAGAGTTAAAAATCTTTCACTTTTTTTTGTGCTAGGTCCACTGTTTGTGAGAGCAGGAGCTCTCTATCAGGGCTGGGCTTTGTAATGTATTCCATCTATTGATAAGAAGGCAAAATAACATTTCTAAATTGTTCAGGGTGTTTGCAGAATGCCAAGGCACTCCAGTGGCCTTCCATACAGAGCCCTGCTGATGATAAATCGTAAAAGATATTCTAGAAGTGCCTATTTGCTTGTGGAAATATCTGAAATACTGGAAAGCTCACAGATTTCCCAAGGTAGGTGAAGAGGCCATTCAGCAAATTTTCTCTCTACTTGAAATGCAGTTTTCAAATCATTTAAATCCTAAGTACCTAATGAAAATACAGTGTAGTCCCCATGGTTTCCTGCAGCGATATGCTTTGGTCTCAGGCTCACACAGTCGAGCAAATAACCTCCATATATTATTTTGCACTAGGTGATTCCAGTCTGCAGCACATTTTGTTTGAACCATACTCCTACAAATGCCTTCAAAGGAAGGCAGGAGCCTGCCCACTGAGGAATAAATGCAGGAACAGAACCTCCTGTGCAAATATTAGTGTTCAGCATCCAGTGTAGCCCCGGCGAATATGTTCCTAACACATGTACAATTCAAAAGAAAAGGTTATGTGCAGTACATGGACGTGTACTGACATGGCCCATGTGTTTCATGTGGAAGCATATTCACTGTCCTAAAGTAAACGTTGTCATCAAAAAACCACCTCATTTTCCTAATATTATTGATGCAAGGGATTGACAGAAAAAAAAAATCAGATACATCTGGAAAATGAAGAAAGTTTCACTTGATTCTTGTGTAGCTTATTCCAAATTGTTTTCCTAAGCTACTATGTTCAGAGGGAGCTATGTCAATAAATTATTTGGAAGCGCGAGGCTCGCTGCAGGGAGTCAACGCTGTGCTTTGTATGTTCCTGCACAAGAGAAAAGTGGAAATCTTGCAAAAGTTGCCTGTAAGATAACCTATCAATAAGGAAAACCTTTCCTAAGTCACACTGCATGCTTGCTTATGCCCTGAAGCTTAAAGGTTCCAAAATGCTTAGAGTGAAATCTATCTTCCAGTGGTGTTAGTAGCAAATTGGTCATTATTTCCAATAGTCCTAAAATACCATAGTTACCATTTTCTTCCTTGTTCTTCATCACACTATAACTGTGTTCAGTATTCAAATGCTGAGATATTTAAAATTATATTTATTTAACTGAATGTATTTAATGTATCACTGGCATAGCAGTCACCACTACATGCAGCACTGGGATGCTGAATAAAAGGCAACAGAGATCCTGTGAGACTGCAGCATGCTGTCTGTTTACATATGAAAGCAGGTTCAATATGCACTACATTGTGGCAGCCCCATGATGCCTCTCTTCCTCGCTTGTTAGTCCAAGAGCCTCCTTACTTTCTCAGAGCTACTCCTTATGCATATGCATAACTCCTCATAATAATGCCATAAGGCTGCTAATCTATTCTCCTTCAAACCCCTCCTCAAAACTCACTTTTTCTGTGGTGGCTGGAAAACATCTGACAATAGCCCAGCAGCTGGTGTGCTGCTGCTTATTGCACTGAAGACGATAAATATGCTGTTAACCCGACTGCTTTATTTCCCTCTTCGTTATATCCACCTGTTGTTTTCATCCCATGCTTAAATGGTGAGATTTTTAGAGGAAAGACCGTTAGGATTTTTCAATAAATACACATATCACCTACCATAGCATGGTTCTCTGAGTAGGGTCTCTCCTTACTACCATAATATGAATAATTACAGACGTATTGTCTATCCAATTTTTAATTCTTTCACGAATAAGACATCCTATATTCCTTCCAAATACCCTGCTAAGTTTGCATTGGTAACTGTTCTGCCCATTGCAAAGCAAACGAGAAGGCAGAAAGCATCAGTCTTAGGGAGGGAAGCAGGGTATTGTCTTTGTATACGGTGAAGTACAGTGACAACTACTGTAAATTTGGGATCAGTGGCACATTCGCAATCCCTTCTCCCCTTCCCTTTCCTTGTGACCAGCCTCACATTTTCTTTATAAAATCTGAAATATTCATTAGTCTATTAAAGCACAAAACATAGTACATATCTGGCACTTTTTGGGCAACAGCTGTTACAGCAATTAGTTATAATCAATCAATTTTGAAATAAATTAATTTGCTGTCCAAAGTGGACAATTCTCACAATTTTTGTGAAAAGCCAACTACAAAAGCTGTTATAAAATCAAAGATGTGGATACTTTTGCATTTATCCAGTCTGGAATTTGAAACTGCACAGATCGTGTGACTTTTATGACTAGTCACAAAGGAACAAAATAACCCAATAGAACCGTCAGAACAATCCAAGAATAAACAGATATGTTTTAATCTGAAGGATGAACAGTCATGAGAAAACTGCAAAATTATAGCACACCAGGATGAAATCATCAACTGGATAACTTATAAATTACTTACTCATCGTAGGATGACATCTGTAAGATTGATGATACATTCACAGAGTGTGCAAAGAGAAAAAGAGAAGCTCATTTTTTGTGATCTTTTAGGCTGTTCATTAGTAACTGAGAAAATCTTTCCAGTGTTCTGTAAAGATCTGCCCCAATACTTGTTGCAGTCAAGGCAGATCCTCCCATTCAATCCAGAAGGGATAGGAGCAAGGTTGTCAAGAAGCTCATTGAGACTTTAAAAGCACTGACTTAAGAAGGAAGATGGAGGCAAATTCAATGGATAGGGCTTCCTGGACTAGCAATGCCCACGTGTGGTTCTGTGTGTCAGGAGTGAAACAGGATCACCGTTTCTGGATGTCAGTTCAGTGGCTGATCTGCCAAGGTGCTGCTGCTGGTGACACACATGGTACCCCTGAGGGCCTTCAACACAGCATCTTTCAGGTGGTTTGTGTTGGTGTCTACAGCTCCCATAGATGGAACTCACAGCAGAACTGAATCCCTTTTAGCTGTGGAAATAGTTCCCTCAGACATTTACTCTGTTACAGCATCTGAAGTGGTCGTTCAGCTCAGCCGAATATTCTTCTAAGGCTTTCCCTGTGTGTTCTGATGTCTACCTCTGCATCCAGACAAGCCAGTTATGGAAGAAGCTCTAAACCAGTGCTTGGCAGGGCTGTTTGAATGGGAATTACTACCTTCTTTTCCCATTTTGATTTTTCCCAGTTTTTTCTACCTTGGCTTGCTTTTCACCATTCCTTAAATTCCTGTCTCTTTCCTGACCTACTGTTCCACTTCGACTTGCTCTCTCCTCATCTTTTTTTCTGTGTCCTCAGAATAAGACCAGCTCCCAACAGCTGTCTGTGGCATGACCTGACAGAGCTTGCTGAGGTTTTTTCCTTTCTCTACCTTTCCTGCTGGTGGAACCTGCTGCTCAGGATGTGCTTGGGTGAGAAAGCTGACCACTCACATTTCAGTAAATGGGAAGGGACTCAAAGTGACCTAAGAGATGCTGTGTACTTTCTTGGATGATTTGCACTACACACATGCTTAATAGCCTGCAAAATGGGCAGAGCAACCAGAAAACTGAGGAGGGAACTTGAGTGATTATTATGGAGTCACTGAAACCACGACATTCAAATGTAATGTGTTAATAGCCTTACCAAGAATAATTTCTAATAGGTTTGTCAGCCAGCAAGAGCAAATAGAAGGTTGTGTGCATGCATGCAAATAATGTTCATTGCTCTCAGGGGTATATATTTTGCACCAATAGGCACCAAGACAACCATCACCATTGACAGGAAGCTCTGTGGAAGTATAGAGGCATGAAATAGCGAGTGATCAATGTAAAAGAAACAACACTTACCAAAGCAGAAAACAGTATTATCTGGTGTGTGATAATGACCTCTGGGTTCTTGGAGCTTCACACAAAGTCAAAAAGGGAGTGACATGCTGGGTGGAGCTTACAAGGTCCAGGCTGGCCAAGGGACAGGAGCCTGTTAAGAGGTGAAGGCAGAAAAAAGCAATTTGTACAGTGTTCAGCTCACCTCTTAGTCACAATAAGTCAGTGATGAATGGATGGCTCTTTGGAAGAGTGCACCTGTGTTGGGAGGTTGTGCCATCCAAGGAGAATAGTGTACTTTGCAAAGGAGGCTGTGGAAGACTTACCAAAATTTTATTGGTGGAGTTGTTCTGCTGGGGTCAGGTTATGTGAAGGTTCAGGACTGTTAGCAGTAGTGTTAACAGTTGCTATTGCTTGAAGGAGGAATGGGGGATGGTGAGACCTCTATATTTCAAAGAATTTATAATACAATGTCCTTTTTTTGTGCTTTGCCAGAATCACTACCAGGACATTCGTTTCAAAAGAATAGATTGTCTGGGCTTATATTATACTTGGGGCCAATTGCACAGCTATGCAGTGATATTAAATGGCACAATGTCGTATTATATGCAAACACTGTGTCTTTAGAATTACAAAGGAAATTCTATGGATTAAAATCCAGCGAAACAAAAAGTTATTCAATTAATCAGCAGCACTTCTTTTAGAAAACCCCATGCTGAAACTAGAGACATGTAAAGCCTACCTTTTACTCAGATGCTGTTCAAATAATTTACCCTGTTTTTTTTTATTTGAAAGAAAAGAGAAAAAAACCAAAACAAAATAATCTTGTGCCAGTAGGGGGAAAAAAAAAAGCTTTCTGTCAGCTGTGGCACGTTTAAACACCCTAAATATTTCATCAGACATTGCACTTATTTCAGTGTTTTAAATAAGATTTAATAAATAGGTGCATGTTCAGACTTGTACAGCCCTACTTTTGTCTGTAGTTGGCAATGTGCTGCTGTATGTGTTTGACTGTGCAGTTAAGAATTTTAATTACTTACCTGTGCTATAGAGACACTCATTCTCTTTTAACTGTTTATTAAAAAATACTGTAGCCATTGTGCAAGAAATCTTCTACATACTATACAGCTGCAATGTTGTCTGTAGTAGGCCCCTATTTTCCGAATGTACCCCCACATTCCCCTTGTCCCCTACTCCCAACGTCCAGTCTCTGGAATTCCCACAGACCTGAGATGTTTATGTCACTAAGTCACTGGGTTTTGTGATCACATTGAATGTTTTTGCTGTTAATTTTATGGAGATGTCTGAGATTTTTGCCATCTGCACACCCAAATGGATGGCACAAGCAGCATCTTATTATTAAGAAAACACAGCTGGAGCTGATGGTCTTTTTTCTGCTTGTTTTTGTTTGTTTATCTGTTTGTTTTATTTCCAACTTCTAGACTTGTTTGGTAAAAAAAATATTGAGGAGAATTGAACAAACTCCCCGAAATTTGAGTTAAGAACCAACAATAGTAAATTGACTTATCATCTTCTTTGTCTAATGGGCTCCCTTAGCAATGACATCCAGCATTATAATTTCACAGTACCTAGAGACTAAATGGGTTCAATCGTAAACAAGTTCACCGTCATTAGCCAAAATAATTATAACACTATTAAAAATATCAGAACTAAATAAGATGACAGGATGAAAATAATCTTTAATTTTAAATTGATGGTCAGTGAATGAGTCATAGTTGGAGCTTCACACCTGAAGAAATTCGTTCACTGCTATTAAAGAAGCCTGGCATATACCAGATGCTTAATTTTTAGATACCTTAAGTTATGAGATGGATGTCATCATATGGGTACACTGACAAAGATGGCTGTAGATAGATACCAATTCTTATATCTCCACTGCAAGCTGGCCAGTTTTGAAGCAGTGCTGCAATCTATACCATATGGAGGGCACTTTTGGAGTCAACATATTTTTTTTACTTAACGATAGAAGAGTGAGGCAGAGAGTAGGAATATTTCTGGCCTGGTTCATGAAGATGCTGTGTCAGACAGCCAGAAACTATGGCTGTCCGAAAACAAGAGATGTTTGTAAACAGTTGTATATAGGTAAATATGCACATAGGCATTTGCTTTCCAAATTACATCCTATTTGTGGTTTCATCGTCCAGAATGTGTCCTGAATACAACAGGGGAGAAACAGCTTAAAAGTTGATTGATTACAATATTTTGTTTCTAAACTCAGGTGCAAATGAAGTTGATGTATGGATTTGAGCCAAAAATATTACAGGTTATCCATTAAATGTGTCTTTTGATAGTATACTCACTGTTGGATTTCTGGGTAAATCAAAGGTATTGGGGCGAATCTTTAGGAACTAAAGTATGACAGTTTCAGGAACATCTTAATTTCTCTGACACATCCAGGCATGTTTTTCTGTGGATGTTCTGCTCACATGTCCTTTGGTCAGATGAGGTCAGTGGCCCAGACCTGTACTATTATATAGCTGAGCATCTCCTCTGAGCTCCATATTCTTTGACTGGAGTGCTACAGTGGTGTTTCCACTACTTCAAGTCTGGTGGCTTTATCTGGTAAGGTGAAGTGAGAGGCCTTGCCTTTCTTCTTTGTTATGGGAAGGTACGTTTTCAATCTGACAAATCTCAGAGCATACAGCGTCTGATTCCACACATCTGGGCAGAAGTGATGACCAGCACGTTTGGGTTGTGTTAGCCAGCTGAAGAGTGGCATCCAGTCTCAGTCTGTATGTCATGCTCACACTTTACAGTGGACACCTGCAGAGACCCTCAAATTAACCTCACAGAGGCTGTGAGATGACATTTTGCACCTCTGTCTAGGGATGCTTTCTCGCTGCCTGGGCATAGCAAAGTTGTATGAGCTTGATATCATGCTCAGGTTCAGGGACCATGACTTTGTGCAGAGCTACAGAGTGGGGGTGTTGTGCCACTTCAACACAGCCACTTTGCCAGTGCCATCTTGGGAGACTCCACCATTATGAGCAGCACGGGCACATGCTTGGAGGTAACTCACAGAGCTAATACGTAAGTGGATCCCACCGTCTGGATATTTCATTTTGGTTTGGCAGATTTTGTGAACGTACCAAATGCATTGTTTGACACTAGCCAGTTTTAAATGGTCTTCAAATTTTTCTGGGGACTCTACCCCCAAGATTAAATTTAGCACGCCTGGAGTTGCAGTCTACTTATGTATGTGCTCATTAAAAAGCTCCAGCCATCTGTCTATAAAATATTAATACTCACATTTTTTGGTGCTACAACCTTTGTCAGTTTAGGTACGTGAAAGGCAGTAGACCAGCACAGGAACATACTATTTTGCATTCAAAGGATTACTTATAGTTCTTGTAACTTCTTCCTAAAAAAATGAGAGGCTGTTTCTCTGAAAGGGAGAGTGGGAGGGTGGAAACAACCTTATTTGCATACTTCGTTGTTTCTTTCATTTGAGTGTTTTCTCCTCCTTCCCCTTGCTTTTCTCACATTTACTGCCTACCTTTACACTTGTTCCCTTGTCAGAGAAAGATATTGATATCCTGTTGGCCCATTAGCTATCTTTTTGCTTGATTTGCCAGACTACTTCCATATGCTTTAACATGTTTGGAAAAGACAGCCTTTTCTTCATTTTTTTTTAAATGATTATATTACGTTTTTCATACTGAAGCTTTTGCAGTAGAAATACTGTAAGTAATTCAATTAATAAATAACAAATGTTACCTATGCTCTGAAACCCCAGGAAGCTGATGACCATTTCTGCTTTACCTTCTGCTCTATCTCCCTTTTTACACAAGAAGAACAGAGGGAGCAGGGCAAAATCCTTGGGGAGAAACAAGAAATCTCTTACTGGTCATTCTTCTGCAGTGAGCGCAGTCATGGGAGCATCCTTGCCTCTTCCTTCATCCTCCATCAATCTGAAAGCAGCAGGTGCTTACATCAAGCCATCTTGTAGCAGCAGTTAAAGCTGGTTTAAAGTAGAAGTATTAGGAAAGCTGTGAATTACTTAGTGTCAAAGATGCTCTAATAAAGACGAGCATTTATCATGAATGAGGTGGAGAGAACAAAATATGGAAAGAAAGATACAGGGTTAATTTTAATATTTTTTTTCATGAGAACTGTGAGACCTTGTCATCATTAAAGAACTTTATTTTTCCTAAATGGGCATAAGAGCTAAAGAAGAAAAAAAAGTATTTTTGTGATAATTTTTCTAGCAGCACCTTGCAGGCTAAAGACAGAGTACGAGCATTGCTCAAAAAAACCCTAGTTTTCAATAACTTTAACTAACATGCTTAGATTTGACTATATCTATGCACAAATTAGGCATCTTGGCTGGATTATCTGGCTTCCTCACTGGCTAGTGGGGAGGGACAGGTACTTCCAGCGACACTCAGGATCCTTCACTTCTTCAAGGAAGGGGAATTAATTGACCTTTGAGGATGTTTCCTTTTCCTTGGCTATAAAAGATATCTAAATAGGTGTTTTATATAATAACCTGTAGCCTTGAGGAAAATTCCTGTGGGTGGCCTTTGCCCACTAGTTTATCCCCCAGCTCAGGAATTTGACGTGAGTGATTTGCAGAAGAATAACCACCATGTGTCCAGACTAAATGTCCTTAAGTACATATGACATAAACTGCATGTTAGAGGACTGTTTTCCTACTCTGGCCAGTGTGACTTCATATTTGTAAGTTGTTACTTATAATATCTTCCCTTCCTTTGCTGACAGTGTGGCTGACATGACTAGAAACCCCTTGCCACAAAAATTCAGGGGGCAAGCATCAGAAAACTGAAACAAAATGAGATGTTTTGCCAGATATCCAACATGCTAGTTTTGCCGTAGAAAAGTCTTTTTGACAGTCTTTTTGAGCAGTACTTTCCCAATGAAGTGATCATAGAATCACAGAATGGCTTGGGTTGCAAAGGACCTTAAAAATCATCTAGTTCCAACCCCCCTGTCCATGGCAGGGACACCCTCCACCAGATCATGACCCAGGTCACAAGAATGGGAATATTGCACGATAGCACTACACTTTTTAAGTGATCCTTCAAAACATTTTGCCTCCTTCACTTGATATTGCTGTACTGACCCTACAAGTGTTTTGCTAAATGAAAGTGCTATCTAAATGCTAATTATTTTTGGTCCCTGACTTTGGAAAGCAGACTTTCCTCAAACAGTCCATCAGGGATAGTTTATTGTCTGCGAATGTGCCTTGCTTATAATCCGGGGCCACTTGCAGTACACAAACGAAATCACATCTAAGTCCAATTAATTCTTCTCAATCTCTTTTTTTTTTTTTTTATGAAGTAGTTTAATGATAAATATCGTGGCCGGAGCACCTGTTTTGTCTGATCTATGCCTATGTCTTCTTCAGGCAAGTTAAGTCAGAATAGACAGGGATGGAGTGGATTTTCCTTTGATTTTCTATCTGTGGTTTCCATAACTCCTTTGTTTTACAGTGCATGCCAGTGTATGGCATTACACAGCCTCTCAACATGCAGCAATCACTGGTTTCAGGGATTTGACTCCATCAGACTTCTTCCAAGGAGCACAAGAATGGCTGCAGATCCACCTCCTGGACAGAATGTGTCCCATGAAAGGGCTTCCTTCTCTGTGTTAACACAGCTAAATTCAATCTCTGTGAATGACTGAATCTCTACAGGCATCAAAGCCAGAAAATGCAAGATATGTAAGTAAAATGGCTTATTTAAAGATGCTGAAATACAGTGGTCTTAATTTCTTATTGGCAGAGGAAGAATTCAGGTTTAATTGTCAAACTCAACCCAACTTTACCATTGGTTGCAGACCTCTTTAAACTATGAGGATAATCACTGTTGTATTAACCTGAAAAACATGTTCCAGTTTACACTCTCCCTTCCCAGTATCTTCACCCATTTGTAGCTCTCCAAATCTGACATATGCAACTCAGCAGACTCTATCCCTGATCCTTATAGCTCACTGAAAATATTTTGTATGAGTTTTCCATCTTTTCAGTAAAAGATGCTTTTTTTTTACTAAAGCACTTGGTGACTGCTTTATGCTGTGATTTCAAACAAAAATCAATTTATCTCATATGAATATGAGATTTGAAATGCTGATGGCCAGGATTTATTTTCAGCTTTAGTTGTTATATCATTTGCTTTAGGAGGCCTAGCACTGAGGTGTCAGAGATATTTCTTCACTTTGCTTTTTTCTTCCAGGACATTAAAGGGCACTTTCAAATTAAACTTATCACGAGAGTATGTGAAAATGAGAGTGTCTGATGTCTGGTGTAGGTGAGTTGACCAAAGAGATTGTGAAGCTTCAAATTTATCTTTTTGTTCTGAAAGAGCAGAAGTCAGATCTGGCAATTAGAGTGAATTATGGTTCCATTCCCAAACCATCTTTTCACCAGATACACAAAACCCCCCTATGTTTATGTTTGCCACTGATGTTTGGTGGAGACGAATGTTTCTTTAGTCTTTGTTTGCTTATGGGAAGCTTAAGGCTTATGCAAAGATTGGCACCTAAGTATAAAATAGTTTCCTGCACAGCAATAGCTCAAGGTTTTGAAGAGAGGTCAGCTTTTAGGCTTTGCTTTAATTGTTGCTCTTGTAATCCCGAGATGCTGAATGTTTTTTTTAATGCAGACATGGGCTGAGTAGACAAAACTTATAAAACCCCCAGCTAAGTACAGTGCTAAGCTTCTGAATGTTTTCACAAGGCACCTCAGGGAATGTGGAGTTACAGTAGCTTTTAGCCACTTTGGTTTTGTGAAAATTTGGTATAGTTAAACCTTTCTCCAGTTATTGAGGCTGAGGAACTCATTGTTGGGAATTAGTGTGACAATGGAGCAGGGTTATTCTTGGGATCCTAAAGAATAGAGTGTTCTAAAGGAAACTCACAGCAGAGTTCCTTGAACTGCAGAGAGGAATGCACGTCTGAAATGTCAGCTCTGAAGGCAACAAAAACAATTAGATGAAAGTTCTAGTTAATGTTAAATCTTAATTAATTGATTTCTTGTTTTCCGACCTGCCTTTCTTTCTGAAACAAGCGTCAGAGATACAAAGTCCTTCCTTTACTTCTATTGTGTTATTGTCTCTGTTAGAAATTTAGAACTTTGTTCTAAGCTGCAGTGAAGCTGTAACTTCACCCTTTAGAAGTACTGACATAATCATAAAAATAAATTCTTTTAAATGCAATTGTCACTATACAGTTGGCTTGTTAAATAGGGATCTTTAGTAGCCTGCACAACACCCATCTCCTCCCTTTCTCTTTGGACCCAAACTACTTCAGTAGTGGCTGAATTCAGCTGAAAAGCTGAATGCCAGCTTGGTTCCATTTTCCACTAATATTGCTCGGTACTTTGCTGGTACTTCTCAGCAAGAGGCATTCTGCACACTCCACTGTACCATTATGGCAGGGAATCAAACCAGTCTGTTTATTTTTTTTTCTAATAAACATTATTCCTGGTTGATAACATCACCTCTCTTGTGAAACTCTGACAGTCATTCTTGACGTGGGCTGGACTGTAACCAGTGTCATTTACTTGTTTATTTTTTGCTTTCTGAAGAAAGCACAGATATCCACATTTTTAGCAACAACTTAATGTATGAAGTCCTTATCTTATGTTTCACTATAGGGAAGTCTCAGGAAAGCTGTCCTTTATATCTACCTTTCATTTTCAACTCCTCTGCATTTTAGGAATTAGATTATGGTCTCGTCTGACCAAAGTGAATAAAAAAACCTTCTCAGCTCACTGGTCTGATGTTGGGGTTTAGTCCCTGATCTCAGCTACGGAAATCAAGGATCAAATAGCTCAGGAGAAGGCCTCTGCCTTTATTCTCTGGCCAAGGCTGCTGTCAAGAGATGTAAGAATTAAGCCGAGTTCATTCTTCAAGGGAGATAGTAACTTCCATCTGCAAACGAACCTTCAGATATGATGTGTTGTGGAGCTACAGGTTATTATTGATCCCCTAGGCTCTAACCCTGAACTGGCTACACTATTTCTCTCTTTTAACTTCTGATATTCTCTTCTGCTCGTAAGGGTGAGCTAATTCAATCAAGGCAATAGTGTGGGTTTGGAAAGGAACCAGATACAAGCGAATAAACCCACTGTACTGCACTGTACTTGTGCCTTGACTCGTTGCACCATGGTCTTATGGATGACTTACCAGCAAAAATAATGTACTAAACACCACGTTACTACCTCAAAATGAAGAAACAGGCAGCTGGATTTCAGGGAGTGTTTGGCTGCCTGACTGAGGTACCTCCTAAGGGCTCACCTTTTAGAAAATAGGGCTCCTCCTGGACACACACCTACAGTTTGGATCATCCAGTAGCCTTCTAACTTTTGAGGCTGTGTGCTCTTAAGTCACCGTATGACTTTTGATACAATTCAGGCAGGTATTTCACACCTGTTTTGTCTTGTTACTTCCAGGAAATGAACACATCTAGTTCCTGGTTACGGCACTGTCTCCATGAGGACTCCATGTGAACCCAAATATCTTTGCAAATGTACAGATCCTCTGTAGATCTCACTACAACCTCAGGAACAGAGTCAGCATTTCAATCACATTTGCTATCCTACAATACAAACTACTAGAAAATTAACAGATATGAACCTAGAGAAAGATATCTATATGAGGTTTATGTTAGAAATTGCATATCTGAGGCTGCCTAGAAGTAGCTCATCAGAGGATTATGAATAATGTATGACACTTTTTACTGTTGGAGAGCCAGTTCTAGCTGAATTAATCCACTCATATTTCTATATATATATAAAAAGCTTTAGCTTCTTTTCAGCCTTTATTCTTGCTGTAGTGTAGCAGGTATTTGAGTAAAGTCAGTGATTTTTCTTCCTGTCTACTTTAGAAAACAATACTCGTAGGCTCTTTCTTTGACTTAAACACATTCATTCTTCCTAAAGCTTTTAAAAGAAGCAGAGCTTTCAAGATCAAAGATGTTCATACAACACCTGTACTAACACTATTTTCAGTCGTTATTGACCATTCTTTGTGATATTGTTTTATGCAGGTGCCTTTCTAGTGAGTTCTTTAGAATGTGAGGGAATACAAAAAAATAAGCATCTGTGTATCTTTTTATCACACTTTAAAAGGCAGAGCTTGTTGACGAATGGGGGAAAAAAAGCGCACATAAATATAATCACTTCACTCCTCTGCTCCTTGCGATCCAGGGTTTTAGAGAATCTTCAGATGGTTGCTCACATGATCATGAAATCACTGTGTATTCTGCAGAATTCATGGATATGAGCCAGGAATGAATATTTACAAGTGGTGGCAGAGCATGTCACTTGATAATCATTTTTTATTACCTCTTTTTAAATAATGGAAATTGTCTTGCCAGGGAGCAGAAATAATTCCACATGTCTTAGGTTACTCATCCAATTCAGCCTGGAGAATGTCTGGTGAATACTTGTAGGGAGCAAGTGAGGGAGAACTTGTAGGCTATAAATTATTCTCAAAAAGTGCTTTGCAAACACTTAAAAACATCAAACCAGAAATAGATGTGAGTTCTCCAGGGATCAGAAAAAAAAATGAAGGGAAAACGGAGAATAATAAACATACAATAATTGTTCAACATAGACAGGAATTGGGCGTATTGATATTGGCAGCTATGTTACATTTAGAATCCTCTTGTCCTGCTATATTTCTGTTTTAGGGCTTACCAGACACGAATTGGGCATATTTAAAGACTCAAGTACAGAAATAAGTATGCACAATAAAGATTACTGAAGTAAAGGATAGCTGAACTCAATATCAATTATGTACTTAATCAGGAGTTGGATCAGAACTTACTTGTGCAAATGAATCTACATTTATTTGTTTCTTAAAAAGAAAATTTATATTTCCCTTCAGAGCAGGATGTAAAAGTGGTCTTTTATGACTTTAATCTAAAGCAGTTGATTGTACTGCAATGTTTGTATGAGTTTGAATGGTAAATCTCCTTTTCCTCCTAGGACAGTAATTTTAAAGGAAAGGGAGATGACAATAATCCAGCCTCAGAATGATAGCCTGGATAATTTGTGATACAGGTTTCATCTTTCTAATAGGCCCATGAACAGGTAATTCACAAACTGAAGTAAACAGAATATATTTTGGCTTTTGTAAAAAATATTTATTTTATTTTACTTTATTTTACTTTACATTATTTTACATTATAGTAACATTTTATTGTATTTTAACCTTTTCTTTAGCCAGCTTGCGATACAGCCCTGTGTGAAGTTGTGATATTTCGTGGGAACTCTGTGTTGACAGTAGCTGAAATCCCTAAGAAACCAGTGTAAATGAAATCTACTGAAGTCCCCAAAATCAGCAATAATAGTGATGGGGACCATAAAGAAATGGGAGAGATGTTCCCACAGCATCAAACCCGGGGTTCTACTCCTGGTGCTGAACATCTAAAGAACTCAGATGTTAGAGATGCATGAATTCTTCCAAAAGAGGGCAGAAGCAGCATTTACAGAGTCCCCTTGACAAATATGTTCCCTTCACCCAACTGCAGTCTTCTGTCTCCCAGTATCTCAGAATACAAACCTCTGGCTCTGCAAAACAAACAGTAAGAACCAGCCAGGAAACCTCACAAACGTTGCAACACCTACACAGCACTGCAGATTAGAAAATATATCAAAATCCTCAGTGCCGTCTTCCTGACAGCAAACCCCAGCAGGGAAAGTACAGGCTGCAAAATGGGTGGAATGCCAAAGGTTATTTTCGGTCCCTAATATTCATACTTTTTCATTATGTTTTCAGTTTGAATGGTTTAATAATAGTTTAATAAAAACTCTGAGAAGTGTGTGAGCTTGTGTATAGCCCTTAGATAAAAGAAAGACAGATGAATAAAGAAGTGGTGGCCAGAAAGGTATGCTGTTATGTACCCACATGTAACCGATGTAAAATTTTTGGACATTCCAGGCCCAAGATCAGACCCAATGTGTCACCTTAGCCCAAGGCAGTGAAATCATCAAATAAAAGGCTGAAAAGGACCACAAGAGGTAATTTGGTCCAGCTCCCTTCCCTAAGGCAGGATCATGTCTAACTGCATCATTTCTGACAGATGTTTGTCCAACCTGCTCTAAAAAGCTACACAGGATCATGTCTGCCAGGTACCCAGGCAGGCTTTCTTGCATGTTTGGCAGTGCTTGGGTAGCCTGTCAAACCAACAAAGTCTTGTTGAATTGACAGTTGAAAACAGTAAGAGAGAAAAAGAAATATATGTGAGTTTTTGCAGCAGAAGAAAAATTATACTTGATTTTACCTCATTGTTTCACTGGCAAACATTTTGTTTTAGTAATTTGGATTCTTTTTAATGGACTGTTCAGGTAAAACATGTATAATGGGATCTGCTGGCCATCATAAGTGGGCTACAGCAAGAAAATACAGAAATTGAAGTACATGTATATGGAAGAATTTTGTGGGCAATATTAGAAATTCTCAGCCTAATTTAGAAGACACTGCCAATATCTATATCCACATTTTTAAGATTGTCTTAATGCAGTTGAGATATTGAGAGAACAGTGCACCATGTTCCACCAAAATGTCTGTTATAAACATGAACATCCAAGATCCACATCAATAAATATATTTTCAAAGTGTTTCACCCAAAATGCATAAGAACAGTCAGCACAGAGCTCTGTGACTGCTTACTTTTGATAGCATTAGGGTTCAGAATTGACTCATTGAGCTGGTGAAGTCTATGTATGACCATACATTTGTGTGTTGAAAAATTGGAGATGGTCCTGGAAAAATACTCATAAGTTCTGAAGCAGAATGCAAAGTTTAAATTGATTTTAAACTTTTAGTTTAAATGCTTGATTAATTCTAATTTTTGATCTTGATTAGTTTGTATAAATATAACTAAAGTAAATTAATAATTTGAAATATTTTCATTTTGAGGTGCTTGGTATAATATAGTAGGATATGTTTCAAGATTGCTAGGCATAGCTCTGAAAAGAGCTTGGCTACATCTTCTCCACAACCCCTCATTAGGTAATTAAAGCTAGCAATTACTTTCCCTCTTAGCTTTTTCTTTTCAGGCTAAACCAACTTCAGTCTCTCCTGTCTGTAAAGTGCCTCACCCTTCCACCTGTTTGGGTGAATCCCGCTTGTACTGAGGGGTCTAAAACTGGTCACAGTTTTCCAGGTGCAGCCTCATGAGTACAGAACTGAGGGGTTTATTAATCACCTTTTGCTTAATGCACATACCAAAATTAGGCCTTAGTTTTGAAAGATAATCTGTGCAGGAAATCAGGTTATTTCTAAGAAAGACCCAGTGAATCACAACAGAGATGATCGTGAGTATCACAGGAGATAAGACAAACCTGCTAATTTTAAAGCATTCCTCAGGGAAAAGTTCTTATCAGATTTTCTGAATGTAGCCCAAATTTTATTTAGACTTTCTTTGAAAGCCCAAGTGGTTGGAAGCCACACAGTCTTCTGTCTTCCCTCTTCATTCTGAGGGTGCTCAGGCACTGGAACAACTTGCCCAGAAAAGTTGTGCCTGTCCCAACCCTAGAAGGTCAGGCTGGATGGGGCTTTGAGCGCCTTGGTCTAGAGGAAAGTGTCCCTTTCCATGGCAGGGGAGGTTGGAGCTAGATGATCTCTCAGGTTCCTTCCAACCCAAACCTTTCTATGATTCCAGGATTCCAAATGTGTATGCAGGTGCTATGCTAACCTACAAGCTTAATGAATCACTGTGTGCCAGGGCTGATCCCTGCCAGAAATCCAAGCCCAGCGGTCAGACCTCAAGGTTATGTCTCATTCTGACAGAAACAGCAGAGAACTTTGGGTTATATGGGAATCAACAGACTACAAAATATTAAAAAAACTAAGTTCAGGATTGTAATGGTAGGCTAAACTGGAAAATATTTTAAAATTGCCCGTCTTCTCCTCCATTTCTTTTTATTTAAAAAAATTTATTTTGCCTTTTTTAGATTTTGTGAGTGCCCCCTTCCAAAATCCTATTTACCCACAGCAAGATTTTCATAAATGTCTATGCTTCTGGATTCAAGGACCCTGTCTTGAAACGAGAATGATAGGTTATGCTGTCACTCCATGCAGGAATTACCTGATGCGTAATTCTGAGAGTGGATGTGAACAGGCAATGGGTGGATCAATGGAAAAATGAAAAAATATTTATGGCCAGGTCTGGTTATGTTGCTCCTTCATTCTGGCAGCCTGCCATGGTTGCGAACCCTGCTGCAGATCATGGCTTGTAGTTACAAAGAGTGATGGCAGGAAACAGTAGAACACAGAAAACAGGAGAATGAAGAAAAAATTATATGAAGGATAAAATTAGACATATGAATCCCTAAGAAAAAATCTTCACTGTCCAGGCTCATGTTAAAATTGCCTCCTATGAATAGCTCCTGAACATTCAGAAAGTTACTCTTCTGGAAGTAATCAGCTGCTATATTTTGTTCTGAATTCCAAGTTTTTCATCCTGTACCTTTGCATGATTCCTACTGTATATTTAATCTTATATGTATATGTGACAGGTTTGAAAGAAAATAGGTCAACAGTACTTAGGATAAGTAATACTTTAATCAATTTTAGCGTAATTTCTGATGGATAGTGACTGAGGATAACATACTGCCTTCACTAATTCCATTTAAAGTAGCAGGGACATAAAAAAATCATATTGTTTAAATTGCTTGGGGGACACAAATTATCTCATTTATATTCCCATAGATGCTATACTATCCAACAGGATACTGTAAAGGACATGTAATAATTTTAGTATCTACTATGATTATTACTGATATACAATGTACATGTAAATTCATGCTTCTTCATTTCTTTCTGGAGGAATCATTAATGTGTAATGGACCCGATGACACAGAAGACCTTAATGATAAGTTATTACTGGACTTTTACTCTTTTTATGCGTAATAGATTTTTACTTAAAAGAGACATCCACTCAAAATGTGTTTGTATGTGGTAGAGAGCAAAGCATGTGAAGCACCATTTTCAGAAACTCAATATTAAAAAATTTAAAGTCAGTATCATTACAGTGTTTCAAAAATAGAAAATGTACATTACTTTTTAATGCAGATCATCTCATGCAAGACACATGCAGTAAAAATGACCTGGATTTTTGGGCAGAAATATCAATATTCCCAATAAGAATATTAGAACCAAATCTCTAGCACATAATTCTCAGAGTCTATAGCACTATGCCATTTTATATAGGTTTGATTTATAGAATTATGGAATGGTTTGTGCTGGATTGGACCTTAAGGATCATCTAGTTCCAATCGCCCTACCATGGACAGGGATGCCACTCACTAGACCAGATTGCTCAGAGCCCCGTCCAACCCGGCCTTGAACACTTCCAGGGATGGGGCATCCAATGGCTTCTCTGAGTCACCTGTTCAAGGACTGACATTAAGGAAATGATGAGTTGACTATATATCTGGGCTTAGGATCCATATTGAAAGAGTGAAAATCTAGGGGAAAAAAGTCTCATTTTGAAGGTGATAGAAGAATATGAGTTGTACCAGGCAGTGAATAGTTGGCAATCAACAGAAAATTGATGGATACGCAGATGCTGGAAGAAAAGCACGAGTGCAGTCCTGGACACAAAAGCAGAGGAAGATCAAGTTAGAAAAACAGAGGAATTTTTACCTCTCCGCATGGTGTAACATAATGCACAGTCTTGTACTAAAGTAACACATCTTGTACTATTTAGATGAATCTAAAGAGACTGAGAAAATGTATTAGTTACTATCTGTTGATCTAAAGGACATGTACCAGCTAATTCTTAAAAGAGGTGATAATCATCGAACCTGACACAAGCAGTGATCTCAAGCTATGGTGTAGAAAAGAAAGACGTTTGGGAAAAGGAGTTATACGGAGGTGCTGTGAGATGTGGCAGGGGAAGGTCTCCTTTCTGCAGCACCTTTTCTGAAGTTTCTGCCAACCACCACTGCCAGGGACTGGTTGCATGAAGTGTCATGCTCATGGCTCTCCTTGTCCTCTTCTGGAGTTCCCTCATGATTTGAGTGTCCCTCAGGCCACCCTGTCAGCGGCTTTAGCAGACAGCTGTAGGATTTTCCTTGTCTATTCCAGAAGCCACCCAAAATAATCTGAGTTGTCAGTTCACTATGGGATAGGAGGCAAAAGGGAAGGCAAACTTGCACATGCACCACAGGGTATATGCTTTCATAAAACTTATAATTTTATTTTAATGGGTTCTTGAGGGAATTCCTGTGTATCACCATAGGGCTCTCTGCCATCCATTTCAGTCAGGATGGAGCAGACCTGCTGCCTTCTAGGATAAGGACACCTAAGGAAAGCAGGTAATCCCAGAGTTTCTATTGCATATTCACTCCTGAAGTGGTACTGTCCCAGTGGACTAGAATGCAGAGACTTGGACCCAGAGATGTAACAGGCATGTGATGAGCAGTGTATGGAGGAACAGGGTTTTGGAGATGATGATAATTTTCTTCCATTTCTTTCATTATAAACACAGTTTTGGACTAGATGAATATTTCTGATTTGATAAACACTTTCCAAAATTATAGAAAGAGATGGTCTTTGCCCTGAGGTGGTCACTGTTCTCGACACTAGCCAAATCTGCACTGCAAATCTGCAGGTAGAGAGGTGTGGGACAGGACTCTACACAGAGGCATAGCATTGGCACGGCATTGCAACTCCAGTTTGTCCCTCCACAAATAATTTAGGATAACTTCAGTGCCAAATCCTCTTGCAGCAACAAAGAGAGGCTTTGCCATTCATTCAGAGCAGTAAGGAGGGGAGGCAAAGCAGAGTTTTACCTCCAACACAGACAGCCCTCTAAGTAACTCTTGAGGATTCAGGTAACATAACGCTTTAAATAGATCTTTTAAAGAGATTGTGGGTTTTTTTTAATGAAATAACCATTTAATTTGCAGGTAACGATGGCTGCTGCAGGGTGGAACTTCTGTGGCATTTTGTTGTGATAATTTTCTCACACTCTGTTCCCAAGAAGATATGTGCTGCAGTGAGTCAACACATAAACTGTATGCAAATTTTAAAAACTCTTCACCCAGCTTTCTTTAGGACTATTTTTTACAATATTTAATAATCATATCTGTGTTCCCCCTTGTGCATAAAAGCGATGTCTCACTTTCCAAACTAAAAGATGGAACTTTATGGAAGCAGATGTTGAATATAAATCATGATGTCTTGAAACTAAAGAGAATGATTCTAACTCAAATTTTAAAGCTAATAGTTTAAAATTCGTGATCAGGGTCTGTTTCACAGAGCTCGTTAAATCCCTGTAAATAGTGAAAACATACACAGAGGTGCCCTACTGCAATTTTTGGTTTGTGTTCCTGCTAATAGATAGCTCTGCACAGCAACTTTCCCGTAGCAAGGTCTTTTTCTGCACTTGACTACCTTTAACTGACTCAGTGCAATGGCTCATGTGCTTATAGTCACCCAGGTGCTTAAGCACTTCACTTAATCAGTGCCTCAGGCAACGAGGATGAAGAGAAATCTGCCGCCCCAGAGGGACCAGTCTCTTTTCTATGATAAAGGCAGAAAATTTCACTTAGGCTGCCAAGAAAAAAAAGAGTCAACATAAAACCCGACATGTAGGGATCACTTATGGTGAACTTGCCACTGGCTGCTGCATGAGAGAGAGGAGCCCCGAAGAAAAGATACAAGGACTCCCTGAAACAACATCTCAGCCTTGGCCATATTGATCACCATAACTGGTCTTCTCTGGCCTCCAGTTGGTAGGCCTGGAGACACCCCATCTATAACGCAGCTG